>NW_008652092.1:47157-61626 GCF_000695815.1 Acanthisitta chloris | reverse complement strand
GTGGATTAGGCAGCCATGCCTGGAAGTGGCAAACTGAGCGAGCCACAGATTTGAAAGCCTAGAGGGATTATTTGTCTGTGCTGTCTGACTCGCAGCACAAGAGAGGCCAGGAAACTTCCCCCAGTGCTTTCTGCAGTGAGTCCAATAATCTGCATAACGCCCTGGCAAGCCTCTGAGGCTATGATTTCTATGTATTCAGTAGGGTTAATAATGTTGGAAGCAGCAGGAAAAGGGGGGCTGGCAAATGCGAGCAGTTCTAGCAGGAGTTGTAGAAAGGCATATTCATCAAGTCAGCACTTTGGAGGCCTGGAGAGCTCGTGATGAGAGGTTTCAGAAAAAGACTGCAAAAATAGGAGGAGGGAAGTCTCTATATACAACCATGATGGACATGCTGGAAGTATGGAGGAAGGGGAGAGCAGTTCGATTTACTGATGCTGTAGATAATGGTGACCTTGGTTCAGCCAGCAAAATTTAACCCTGAAGGACTGCCCGGTTCCAATCTCAGCTCCAAAAACTTCTCAGGTCTGTCAGAAATTATATGCCACCACTAGGCTGTCTTTGAGCAGCTGAGTGTCATCCCTGGTGTGTGAATTGAGCAGGGGCTGAATCACCCAGCAGCTCCTCAGCTCATACCAATGCTGGTCCTTGGGAAGAACAATTCTCCCTTGAGCTGGTGACCCTCCCTCAGTCAGGCACCATGCTCATGGGCTGGTAGAGCAGATCATTCCAGTGCTGGGACAGGCCCACATGCCTCTCAGCTTGGGGGATGCCCCACACTCAGCACCTCACTGCAGCAAAGGACATCAGAATTGGCAAACTCTTCCCTGTGGTGGCTTCCAAGCAGCATCTCATCTATTAACCTATGCAATGATATCTCCACTACATCTCTGTCCCTACACCGTCCCCTCCACTACCTTCTCCCTCTCTTTTCTTTCACTTGCTGAGAACCATTGTACCAATGATGAAACCTTAATTCCTGTGTCTTTACTTATAAAAAAACCTCCTTATGCTACAGTTGACACCATCAGAGCATTGCAGACATTGAACCATTTGTCCTCACAACACAAACTCAAATCTGACCAGTTTTATCATCCTACTTATGTAAGGAGGAAAACTGAGGCAGGGAATGATCATGTTTGCCCAGTGCCAGGTGGCAAACGAACGGCAACACTTGCCATAGCAGCAGACTGCCTGCCTCATTCTGATAACACCATCATTCCTTTAGCCTGGACTGGCTGTGGAAGAGCTGAATCTCATCTTTTCCTCGATATTGATTTTTTTTCTCAGTGGAACAAGAAGAAATTTTACCCAGAAAATGCAGCGCAGAGCTGGAATGAGATTTGTCCAAAGTGGCAGCCCCTTACCCACCAGGTCACATAGGGGTGGACAGTGAGCAACACATCCATCGGCTGCTGAGCATGGGGTCAGAGGCCCAGGAGGATGGGGTAGGGGGGAGTGAGGGGGCCACTTACATGGTAATGTTTCTGCACGGTTCTTTTGGATCATTATGCAGAGCTGTAGCACCAGTTGAGGGGCGCTCTCCAGGAACGTTTCCAGGAGGCGCAACATATTGACGTCTGCATATTCGTACATCATAGCCCAGTAGAAACGCCGCTGGTGTTCCTTCCGCCTCTGGCTCTGGATCCCCAGGTACATAGTTCGGATATACCTGTAGGAAACAGGAGGAAAAGCTGAGTGTGAGACTTTGGCATGTGTCAAAACCTGAGGAGGATGGGGCTGTGGGCTATTTGGTTGGGGGACAGGGAATCTGGGGTAGACATAGAGGTCTACAGAGTTCATAGAATCATAGAATTTTAAGAGTTGGAATGGACCTTATAGATCATCTAGTCACAACCCTCTGCCATGGGCAGGGACACTTCCTACCAGGCCAGGTTGCTCAAGACTTTAGCCAGCCTAGCATTGAACACCATCAGGGGTGTTCATACAACAGCTTCCCTGGGCAACCTGTGCCAGTGTCTCACCATCCTCACAGCAAAAAACTTTTTCCTAACATCTAGCCTAAATTTCCCCTCCTTCAATTTAAACCCATTACCCTTTATCCTATCATTGCAGCTTCTAACAGAGTCCCTCTCTAGCCCCCCTATAGGCCCCCTTCAGATACTGAAAGGCTAGTTCTACTATCTCCTGCAAGA
Source organism: Acanthisitta chloris (assembly GCF_000695815.1). NCBI lineage: Eukaryota > Metazoa > Chordata > Aves > Passeriformes > Acanthisittidae > Acanthisitta > Acanthisitta chloris. The sequence continues at coordinate 59,473 of NW_008652092.1, read as the reverse complement.
TCTGAGCAGCACTTTTAGAATCCAACCATTATGTTAGAAAAGACCTCTGAGATCATTAAGTCCAACCTTTGACTGAATACCACCATGCCCACTAAACCAAATCACAAAGTGTATTTCATATTGCAAGAGCGGAACACCTTTAATTTGCACCACCCAGATGTGAAATCTCGGGGTAGGAAATGCTTGTGAAGCACAAGAAAACAACTCCCTCACTTATATTAACATCATGAGAAGACAAGAAGCTACTTGACAAATACTGCTATAACATTTGGTGGTGGCTTGACAGACCATCTAAGTCCCTTCAGCACTCTAGTAAGAAGCTTCCATAACAGACCCAAGAATTCAAGAAGCAATTGGACAATGCTCTCAGACACATCGTGGGAATCTTGGGGCTGCCCTGTGCAGGGTCAGAAGTTGGATTTTGATGATCTTTGTGGGTGTCTTCCAACTCAGGATATTCTATGATTCCATGATTTGACCCTATTTCATCACAGAAGGAGCAATGAGAAATCACCTTCACCTTCAACAGATATGACCCACAGATGTGAAAAGCCACAGCTTGACACTGGTCAGCTATTGAGACTTTGGGCAACGTTGGACTAGCAGGAAGTGTCTCATGCACAGGCAGGTGCTGCTCTATCATTGCCTGTGTTTCACATCAGATGTGCAACGACACCTGCAAACCTCATGCTGAGGACACAACTTCTCTTCAGGAGACATTCAGGCAACCTCTGTAAATGCAGCTGATCAAGGCAGGGTAGCACAAGGTGCCCAGTTGCCACGGGATTTGTGGAATTTAAGAAAGGAAGCCTCTCCTAACAGGATCCTTTCTAATGCTCACTGATATCATAGAATCATAGAATGGTTTGGGTTGGAAGGGACCTCAAAGATCATCTAGTTCCCCTGCCATGGGCAAGGACACCTGCCACTAGACTAGGTTGCTCAGAGCTCTATCCAGCCTGAGCTTGAACGCTTCCAGGGACTGATGATCTAACATTGGGGTTTTTTTCTTCTCTTTCTGAACAGTGTCTGTAGCCTTGTTTGGGATGGGAATAATTTCACCTAATGCTGACCCTAAAGTTGGTCATCTGAGCTAGTCAATAGAAACGTCCCCTCCCAGAACCGTTCATCTGTCCCACCTCCGATGCCAGCACGGCAGTGGGATGAAGTGCCTTCTGGAGGCTCTGGGAGGGGCTCACAGCACAAACTGGGGTTTCGCCAAAACGATTAGATCATTCCTTGCCACTCGGTGTGAGACTGCACAGCAAGAGCAGGAGGGAAGGACATAAGCCACGACAGCCTCTGTATCTCCAAATTACACCCAGGGACAGGGCGCTGAGAGGGAAGCAGAGGCAGCTCTGCACGTCCTGCCCTTTCTTCAGCATCTTGTCCTTCCTTCCCGTTCGCAGTTCACAAGCACAGAGGACGAAAAATCCCGAAAGAAGACCGCAAGGACACAAAATTGACGCAGTAAAGCCACCAGATGGGGCTCGACGCTCGAGAAAATGCAACGCCAGTCACATACGAAACTGGTGACACTGGTGTGACATCCACAACAGATCCCGAGTGGGGTGGAAATGACCGTGGACCACCTGCTCTCCCACTGCTCAACATGCCCAATTCCACCACCTGTCCTTGGCACTTCCCTGAAAGACTCCAGCCCTAACAGGGATCCTGCCTCCCCTTCACCCATGCAGGGAATTACATAAAGGTAGTTTAGCTGGAAAGGCAAAGTCAGGGAGAGTTAAATCGCTCAAGGAGAAAGCAGAGAAAAGGAGCATGCAACGGGTTTTTATGATATCAGTGACACGGGGCCACCAAAAAAACAAGGAGGTGGTGCCCATGAGGTGCTGCCCACAGGCAATGACAGCATTACCTCTGCCAAACTCCTTCGAGATAGTCACCAAATCTGTCCTATAGTCTTGGATGGCCTCCCCTCCCCATGAAACCTAAACTCCTCTTCTGAGGATTAAGCCACTCATTTCTCAGCCATGGACAAGGAGAAGAGTTTATTTGCTGTCACCCTGCAGTAGTCTCTTACCTGTTTGCAAATAGTTAACACAAATATTTCTTTTCTCCAGACTAATAAAATGCCAACTTCATAGAATAGTTAAGGTTGGAGGGCTGGAAAAGACCTCTAGGACCATTGAGTCCAACCATTTCCCAGCATGACCAAGCCCATCACTGTCATGTCCCCAAGTGCCACATCTACACAAATTTAAATCCCTCCAGGGACTGTAACTCCACCATTGCCCTGGGCAGCCTCTGCCAGGGCTGGACAATGCCTTCAGTCAAGAAATGTTTCCCGATATCCAATCTGACTGGAGCAACTTGAGGCCATTTCTTCTCACCCTGTCACTTGTTACCTGGGAGAAGAGAACAACTCCCCCCTGGCTCCAACCTCCTCTCAGGGAGTTGTAAAGAGCGAGAAGGTCCCCCCTGAGCCTCCTTTTCTCCAGGAAAAATTTCTTCCAATGCTTTCTCACAGCTCACATTTTCTACACCTCAACTCTTCCACATTGCTGTTCCCATCAGCTATCTCCACTTTTTTTTTTGTTGTTTTTGAGTCTGTCTTTACTTTTCCAAGCACTCTAGGTTGGCTGAACCAAACCATTACAATGACATTGAGTCACTCAAAGATATTAAGAAGAAACTAAGAGGAAGGACAGCGTGTCCCACAGTGATTTCTCCTTGATCCCTAGGGATTCGCCATCATCCACACAGTTTAAACATGACTGTTTCTAACTGACCACAATGAGTTGACATGATATACATAATGTTCTCATCTGGTTTCCATCGATGGCCAGAACAGTGGCAATGACAGTAACACTGAATTCTCCTGACTGTTGAGCCCATGGCCTTTGACAAAGGTCAGCTGTATTGTGCCTCTTCCATAGATGGAGAAACTGTCATAGAGCACCAAAATGGCTCTTCCAAATTCTTCTGACATCAAAACTCAGATCTGTTAGTGCTGTCCTCAGCCTCTGAACAGCACAATACAAACACATGATTACGACCCTACCTGCTGATGGTCCTCCATGCAGGGTGGACATTTTCCTTCACACCACAAAGACCAGCCCTGCCCAATCTGATCTTGGTGGGAAGACACAGAAGCACAAATATGCCCCTATCCACATGGGACTGTGACCTCAGGACGTGTCCTAGGGAATCCCTTGGCATAATATTGATTAGCAAAAGCTCACAAGCTCCCAAATGAACAGGGTTTGAGCGAAGCATCTCCAAGGACCATATGCAGCTGGAGGTGAATGAACTTCCCTTTGTACTGTCTTAGGTGCCTGAAAAAATATATGGTGCTCCCTCTTCATCATCCTTCAGACCCAAATCTGGCAAAGAGAAGAAAAGGAGGACTACAATCCCATTTCTTCTTGATGCCAATCGTTTGTGAGGTTAACTGGGAAATAATATCACAGTATGCTAATGGGGTGGAATGGACCTAAGAGATCATCTAGTCCCATTCCCCTGCCATGGGCAGGGACACCTCCCACCAGACCAGGTTGCTCAAGGCTTTATCCAACTTGGCTTTGAACACTGACAGGGCTGGGGCATCCACAACCTCCCTGGGCAACCTGTGCCAGTGTCTCACCACTCTCACAGGGAAAAAAATCTTCCTAACATCTAACCTAAATTTCCCCTCTTTAAATTTATATCCATTGCTCCTTGTCCTATCATTACAGTTCCTAATAAAAAGTCCAGTTTCCTTGGAGTCCCTTCAGATACTGTAAGGTACTATGAGGTCCCCACACAACCTTCTCTTCTCCAGGCTGAACAGCTCCAACTGTCTCATAGGGAAGGTGCTCCAGTCCTCTTATCAAGTCTCATGACCTCCTCTGGATGTACTCCAACAGTTCCATGTCCTTCTTATGTTGGGGACACCAGAACTGTGTGTAGTACTCCAGGTGGGTCTCACAAAAGCAGAGAATCAATATACTGAATCAAAAATACTGTGAGGATAACTGGGAAAAGCAGTATTTCTATCTAGTAGTTTTCCACAATTAATAAATACCTATTTTATTAATCAACATACATCTTCACCCAGCTCTAACATTGTTAATTCTTAACTCTATTTCCAAACACAAATGTACAGCACTGGTGTAAACAATTTTATCCCTGTTTATCTGTTTCCTTGTGGGATTTAATTTACTTGTTTAAGGGTTTTTCCTCCCTTTACTAACGCTGGTTAAGCGTAGACAAACTCTGAAGAAAGAAGGGAAAAATCAATGTCATTTCACCTGAAATTTGTTGTTCTCGGTCAAGCTGGTAGCAAACAGCTTTCTATAATTAGCCCTCCAAATCCATATTCAGGCCTGATCTTCAATCTGTAGCAACACGATGCTTCCTCTTATGTCAGTGAAAGCCATTCACTGCGCTGTGCTTTTGAAAATCAGGCTAATTTATTTATTTAAGAGCTTAATTTTGGATACAGGAGCCTAACTTTGGGCTTTTTATTTTTTTCAATGCCGCCTATTTTTATATAGGAGTGTGTGTATTTGTGTGTATTTTTAGTTCTAGGTCTCATCATGGCTTCAAGAGATAGAACTAATTTGGGGTTGGGAGGGGGATTCGGGGTGATTTTTTTTAAGTGCACAAAGGATTGGCTGTCCCCTCCCTCCTGGCAGAGTTCCCAGAATTCCTGTTGGTATAATTACCCTCACGCTTATTTACTACGTATGTCGCAGTAGCATAGAAACTCACAGTGCAAAATCACAGCTGTGCCTGCACCAAAGCATGTTTTTAGGGAGCCAAAGCCATCAGATCCCAAAATGTGGTCACTTTGAAGAGAACTGCAGGATGCCACCAGGAAGGAGAAGATGAGATGATTCTACTGTCAAAAAAACAACACACCCTGAGTGCTATGGAAAAAGATGCTCCATGTGGATGTGAGAGAGGCTGCTGAGAATGGATTTTGGAGACAGAGGCTCTGCCTATATCATTATATAAAGCAGACCAAAGACCAGCCCTTGTCCTTGGCAAGTTGGCATGACTTGACTCCACACAGCTATGTCCATGCTAGTTGGCCTTGGCCAAAATTGCCAGAGACTGCATTGACAGTTTAACAGGGTGAACTATTGCAGGATTGTGCCTGTTCCTTGGCACAGTTTGATTTCCATAGGTGGCTCCAAATATCACCAGCACAAAGTGTAGGAGGATGCCTTGGGCAACAGGCTGGCTCAAGTTGAAGAGGATGTGGAAGTGTAAAAGGGTTGCAAGAGCATGGAAGGTCAAATCAGCACATGCCCTGGGCTATGCTTCGAAGAAAGAAGAGTCCTGATGGCCTGTCCCACACAACCACAAGCTGACCAAGGTCAGGAATCTCAGACTATAATAGTCCACAAAGGACTGATCACTTTTCCTGAGGCCAATGGGCCAAGACTGACCACAGAAATGAACGCTCTAATCATCCAAAATCAGGCAGCTGCCTCCATACTCAGTATTTGGAATGATCCTTGGCCCCTAGAGAGTCCTGAATACTGCCCAGGTTATGGTGACTTGGAAAGTCCCAGTAAGCCTTAGCCAACGTAGTGATTATACTCAGAATTTAACAAAGAATCATGGAATATAAGAATATACTTACTTGGAAGGGATTCACAAGGAACATTGAGCCCATGTCCTGGCCCTGCACAGGGCATGGTGAAGCTACAATGCCCATGAGCAGGCTTTCAAATTGCCTAGTTTATTAGTACAGGTACATGGAAAGATGGAAAGAAATAGGATTTGAGGTACTCAGTCCACTCCCAACAACTTTGGGTTAGGAAACTTTCCCTGACCAAGCACAAGCAACACTTGCTTTCAGAGAAGCAAACCCTGGATTGAAAAAATGGAAGACCATTCTGGAGAAGCCAGAAACAGATATATAGTGAAAGGAGCTTGGAAAATTAACTCTGCTGAGTAGGTTGCAACTGACACCTGCAGCACCTCACATGCCCCTTTCACTTGTCAAGACCAGGATGTCAACAGGTACAGAATCTTCTAAGTGTCCCATTAACATCCTTCACTTCTCTCCAGACAGCCCTACCTTGTCCTGTGTGGTGGGCTGACCTTGGCTGGAAGCCATTCACCCACCAAGCAGCTCTGTCACTCCCATCCTCAGCAGAACAGTGAGGAAAAATTAAGATTGAAAAAGCTCATGGGTCAAGATAAAGGCAGTTTACTAAAGCAACAGCAAAGGTCATGTGTGTGCAAGCAAAGGGGGAAAAAAACCCCAAAGATTTTATTCTCTACTTCCCATCAGCAAGCAATGTCCAGCCACTTCCCAGGAAGCAGGGCTTCAGCACATGCAGCAGTTGCTCCAGAAGGATGATGATTCCACCACTTCAATGCACAGCCTGTTCCAATGCTTGGCAATCTTTCAGTGAAGAAACTGTTTGTAGGATCCAATCTAAACCTCCCCAGGTGCTACTTGAGGCTGTTTTCTCTTGTCCGGATACTTGTTACCTGGGAGAAGGGACTGACTCCCACCTGGCTGCAGCCTCCTTTCAGATAGTTGTAGACAGTGATAAGGTCCTCCATGAGCCTCCTTTTCTTCAGGCTGAGCACCCCCAGCTCCCTGAGCTGCTCCTCTTCAGACTTGTGTTTCAGACCCTTCCCCAGCTCCATTCCCTTCTCTTGACATGCTCCAGCACCTCAATGTCTTTCTTGTGAGGGACCCAGAACTGAACACAGGATTCAAGGTGCCTCACCAGTGCCCAGTACATGTGGACAATCACCTCCCTGGCCCTGCTGGCCACACTAGTGCAGGATATACCAGCCAGGATGCCATTGGCCGCCTTGGCCACCAGTCACACTGCTGACTCATGTTCACAAACATTTCATGGCACTACAGGAGCATGACTATGACCTTGGTGTCATGATAGCAACACAAACCATATGGATGGACACCACCTCCCCCACCATCCTGTGGCACCAGCCTTCTCCCTGGTGCTCCCTCCTGAAAGAAGTGGGGTGGGATGGAGCACATTATCACAGAGTGAATCACAGAATTAAACAGGTTGGAAAAGACCTCTGTGATCATGAAGTCAACAGGAGCATGACTATGACCTTGGTGTCATGATAGCAACACAAACCATATGGATGGACACCACCTCCCCCACCATCCTGTGGCACCAGCCTTCTCCCTGGTGCTCCCTCCTGAAAGAAGTGGGGTGGGATGGAGCACATTATCACAGAGTGAATCACAGAATTAAACAGGTTGGAAAAGACCTCTGTGATCATGAAGTCAAACCTATGACACCATCATGTTCACAAACATTTCATGGCACTACAGGAGCATGACTATGACCTTGGTGTCATGATAGCAACACAAACCATATGGATGGACACCACCTCCCCCACCATCCTGTGGCACCAGCCTTCTCCCTGGTGCTCCCTCCTGAAAGAAGTGGGGTGGGATGGAGCACATTATCACAGAGTGAATCACAGAATTAAACAGGTTGGAAAAGACCTCTGTGATCATGAAGTCAAACCTATGACCTAACACCATCATGTCAACTAGATCATCGCACTAAGCACCATGTCCAGTCTCTCCTGAAACACCTCCAGGGATGGTGACTCCATCCATTCAGCTGACAGCTTACCCTCCTGCCACCTCCTCCACAGGCTAACTCTTGCAAGAGGCCATTAGGCTTATGCACTGGAGGGTGTTTGCAGATGAAAAGCCCACTCCTTGGAAGGGAGGAAACGAGGACATGTGTAGCTGCTCGGCTGGAAGGCTTGAAGCGGAGACTGCCTGAACATACCCTTAAAACAAGGTTATATGAGGCCAGATCTCAGCTGGAGTGAGCTGGCATCCACAGGGCCCTAGCAATTTACACCAGCTGCGGCTTTGGCCCCCTGTTTTAATTTTAATGAATTATTTTCACTCTAAGAGATCTAAAAGGAATCTAAGATGCAGCTCTCGAGCAACAGGGGAGCATGAAAGTAAAACGCTGTCTATTAAAGGAATCAAAATCAAACTTACAGCTGCCATCACCATTAATGTGCTCAATATCAACATTCGTTAGCGATTGTTTTCTTTGTTATGTCACAAGTTAATGATAAGGATTCACAGATGGATTATTATTGTTCCTAGTTTGAGGATCAAAGCAGTAACGACACGGTCCCATCAGGTGCTGATATACTACAGCTTTGTCTGGCTGCTTCCATGGCATCAAACTCCTCCCAAACGAGGGACTGCATCCAAACTGTCTCTAGGGAATGGTTCCTGGCTAATCCTGGAAGGGTGTGCAGGACTTATTTACACCACTGCTAGTTGTGTTGAGCCAAAACCATTCTGGGAAGCATTGGGAAATTGGGAAATATCACTTTCCATCTCAAAAGCAAGAAAGGGATTCTTATTTCTGCACAAGCCCTTCATTTAATTCAGCCTTCTCACAGGTCATCCCAACCACATACAACTAAATCTCTCATCATTTTGCTGATCTTCACCAGGGCCCAGATTTTCAGAAATGAGATTCTCAGAGCTTTCTGACATCTTGCCACTTGGGGCATTTCTTCATATGGTTTATACCTAAGAGTGAATAAAATGCAGTAAGATATGTGTTGATCAAGAGTTTCAGTCCTTCTGCCTTGCAGTTTCTGCCCTCTTCTGCTCAGTAAACATTCTTCAGTGTACAACTACCCCTTATCTACTTAATTGTTTCTGTCAGTTCCTATTAAACAATTAATAATCTCCATTCCATGCCTCATCTTAATTATGGGAAGAGAATGTTGCTGAACATGAAACAATCTTATTCCATGCCTTCAAGACACCATCCATGAGTTGTGTAGACTAGTAGGTCGTGGAGAACACAGTCTTTCTTTGGACACAGAATCACAGAACAGAATCACTGAATCATTAAGGTTGGAAAGAGCCTCCAAGAACATCAAGTCCAGCCTTTGACTGATCACCACCTTGTCAACTATACCACAGCACTAAGTGCCGTGTCCAGTTGTTTCTTGAACACTTCCAGGGTTGGTGACTCCACCACTTCTTGGGTAGCCCCTTCCAATGCTTGACAATCCTTTCAGGGAAGAAATTCTTTCTGAGAGGAAGTTTATTGTTGTCATGGTGCTGAGCTCCAGTATGTGACTTTGTCCACCTCCTGACTTATCACAACATCACTGTGATCCAGCAACAGGTTTCGGGGTCATTCATGACAAATTCACACAATAGCAATCTCATCAAGATGAGAAAATTGCATTGCTTGGCCAATATCAACATTTTTGAGGGAAACAGTGCCTCAGTTTACTTTAGCAATCTCTTCTCATGTTTTCTAGCACCCAGACATTCCTCTTGGCTTATTATTTCCTTAGCTCTGCTTGAAACCTTCTCTGTGAGTGAGAATCTCAAAAGCATTAGCCAAAATCCATTCCCTTTAAAGTCAAAGGGTCAAGTCAAGTCAAACTTTTGGAATACCCCTAAATCATGGGCACAACAATCACCACTTCAGAGAAAATCCTGGTCTTCATGTGAATTCAAACTTTAAATGCACATATTTGGGAGGAAACAATACTTGGACATCCATTTATACTAGAAATTCCTGCTTTTTTCCAAATGCTATCTGCAGCTGAAATATCTACTTGAAAGAATGATAGTCCCAGTCTTCTGCTGCACAGGAGAAACTGCTCAAATTTCATACTCTAAGCCAGTTTAAAGCCATTTTGTGGCACAGATGGCTTTACTAGACACCAACCACAAAAGAGGCATCTGATTTATAAAACAAATATGGGGGAGGAACATATCATAGAGTCATAGAATAATTTCAGTTGGAAGGGACCTCTAGGCATCTCTGGATCAAGACTCCTATCCAAGTGTGGAGAACTTTGAAGTTAGAGTAGGCTGGTCATGGTCTTGGGCAGTTGAGTTTTGAAAATCATGGATGGAAACTCCACAATCCCTTTGGGCAACCTGTGCCAGCTCTTAACCATAATTACTGCAGATTCATAGAATCATTCAGGTTGGAAAAGATCTCTAAGATCAAGTCTAACTATCAACCCAGCACCACCACCATGTTCACCACTAAACCATGTCCTCAAGTGCCATATTCACATGGGGTTTTTTGAAGACTTCCAGTGGTAGTGAAATTACTTTTAGCCCAAGATCACTTTGACTATTTAGAGAAAGTCTACAAATTGGCTTCTCTTTGGAAAGAGTCAATTCCATCAAATAGTTGGAGAGAGACAATAAAATCATGGTACTGTAGGATTTTTAGGACCTGGTTCCCACAGCTTTGGTGTTTGCAGGCTGATTTAACTCATGGCTGATAATTTGAGAGCTCTGATACATGAAACATTGATAATTTCAGAATAATGTCCTCAGCTCCTCTGAAATTATTGCTTTGGTAGCAATGCCAGAATGCGATGTACACCTATATCACCTCCTCCAGTGCATCGTTCATGGTCTTTGTTCAAATCCCTTTTTACTGATGGTTTAAGCAGATACTTGGGACTGTGAGAGCACAGGTAGAGCTGCAGGTGTTATTTCATGCTGCTGACAGATACTGTGGCCATAACCTCCAGCAGATGCACGGGGCAGAAAACTGGGACAAGGGCATCACTGCAGATAAAGCTCCTGAGGCCAAAGGTGCGTGAGCTGCTCATATCTGTGTAGCTCAACCCAAGAGGTGTTTCTGGGATTCAGCTTTGTGACTATTCTCCTTTCTTAGCTGCAGAGTAATTTTCTCTGACTCACAGGCTGAAAGATCACAACCAGAAGAGAAACAAGTCATAAGGAAGTGCTAGCCCTAGATGGCCCCTCCTTTTGGCACTGATTTGTCCAATTTTTGAAAATTTGGCTGTTCAGAACTATCCATAGTGAGCCAGAGTCTGGCCAGTATGTCTTTATTTGCAAAAACAGTCATGAAAATGTTGTTGACATATTCATTACAACCCCAGTTGACACATTAATTAAGACCCCAAATTTGGAAGCAGACAGCCTCTCCTTGCTGCATCCCCCTAGGCTGTGGGGTTCCCTGGATATCCAGGTTTCAGAGTCCCTTTTTCCAGATCCTTGTTCAGTAAATCAATACAGAAACAGAGAATAGCTTTGTAGCAGAAGCTACTATCATTTCAACCCAAGCTCATAGAAATCATGTTTATGTTTTTACTTGTCAATTCTTTTGCGAGGTGTAGAGTTCTAAAACAGAAAAACAAACAGATAGACCTTCTCCATCACCAGAGCATGAATGCCCTTTTTGTATTTCAATGTGGGAAGCATCCTCACACTGAATAAAGGAGCAGGGAGGGCAGCAGGGTCTGCTGGAGAGGGTATCAAAGTGATGCATATTGCAGAGACATGTCACATGTTGCTGAGATATATCACATGTGGGATGGTCTCATGCTCTAGCACTGAGCCAAGTGCTCTCTTTTATCACAGATTCCCCTCTTAAATTAGTTATAAATACTTAACCTCCAGTCCCTTCCCTATTTTGCACGTACTTATTTACTTAGAGTATACTCCGACACCTAGTGCTATCGCCTCCGGCAAAGCCTTCTGTTTTAAATCAAAGCTGTTAAATAGCTTTACACAGAGAGAAGGAAGTTGGACTCAGACTGAATTTTTGCTTCAAGTATACTTGTGATAATAGGGTTTCAGGTCAGGGCTCTCCTTTTGGAAATAGAACTGGTCTCAGTTCAGTAAGTCCTGCAGGAACAGCTGAAGGCCTTGAAAATAAAGCAGAGAGCTTTCGACTGACTTGTTTTGGTTCCAAGCAAGGGAAGTTTCAGGGAAATCCAAGGAAATGCCTGAGGGCTTCCAAAATACTCAGAGACTCATGGGAATAGTTACCCTGCTCTTCATATAGGATAGGTCACGTTACAGTATTTAACCCAAATGGTCTTGAGAGGTGATTTGGCATCATGTGGACTCACCAGAGCCACAGATATCTCAGGAGAGGAGAAGTTGGCATTGCTCTGGGACTCCAGTCAAAGACAGGAACACATCTTCATCTCCTCACCACTCTCTGCAAGCTTCCAAGCTTCCCTGTATGCAGAGCAGGAGAGGGGAAGGTCATGCCTTTTACTAGCAGTGAGTCCTGTGGAGATGGAGACATACTAGTTTTCTCTTCTAAGGGTTTAGCAATTCCTGGAGAATTTAACAAACCAGTTTGGGGTAGTGTATCCAATGAATAGGGACTGCAGGGTGCCTGAGGTCTAACCCTCAAAAACTGGTGTGGACCCCAGAGCCAGAGAAGGACACAACTGGGAGCTTGTTCCCTTACTCAGAGGGCAACATTTCCTATTTCCAGGCTCTGGCTGCCGGGGAAGATGGGGGTGTCATACCTCTCGCTGGGAGATCAAGGAACTGATATGGATTCTAGGA
>NW_008652092.1:17460-47138 GCF_000695815.1 Acanthisitta chloris | reverse complement strand
ATCAAGGTCACTGATGCTGAAGCAGGACCTGAAATCACGAGACAAGACTTTTCCATACAGCAAAGTCTCTCCTAAACACCATGGACAGTGGCTTCGTAGAGCTGAGAAGGTGAATGCTCCAGCCTGCCAGAAAAACACCAACCGGGAGCAGTTCAGGGGGAGAGGATGCTGCTTAGGAAAAGGGGAGCTGATTCTTGAAGACCTGGTGAAGCTGAAAAGAAGCTGCTGCCTGCTGCAGAGCTGCCAGGGTCAGAGCTGTGGCTTGCTGCCAGCTGCAGTGTGCTCTCCCTGCTGTTTGCATCCCCTTCCTGGCACACGTCGCTGAGGAGCAAAGCACCAGGGCTCCCAGAAAATCCTGCTCAGAAGCAATCAGGAATTCTGGAGACCACCCCAGCCTTGTGAGGGACCATCACAGACCTGGGACTATACATTCAGCAGCACATCCCTGACTCCTCTGTGCCGCAGGGGTCAAAGGCATCCCTGGAGCAAAGCTCCTGACGCGGCGGCTTTGCACGAGGGTTGAGACTGTCGCCTTCGTTTTGCCATGCGCTTGAGAAGAAGGAGCTAAAAATTGGGTGAGCGCCTGTGAAATCCTGGAAGAACAGCCTCAGATCATGGCTATTTTTAGTCTCACAGAAGCTATGCATACATTAGTAAGGGCCTGCCTTCTTCTCCGGGCTCAGAGAAATCACACGGTGTCCTCCCAGCCTGCCAGGAAAGAGTTTAACCATTGTTGTCTCACCACAGTCAGCCCCATCCGGTTGCACCTTGATATGGACCCTGATGGAGGCCAGAAAAGAGGGTAGAAAGGTCTTCATGAGCATTTTGGCTTTACCTAGGTGAAGGAAGAACTGGGGGGAGTCTTTGCCCCACAGTCCTTATATCATGTCTGGTGGGAGGAACAGGGACTGGAAGGAAACTCCAGCACAGAAATGGCATCTGACTCCCATCACCATCACCCCTGACTAAGGAACATAATGGGCTGAGAGAGGCAAGGAGCAATTCAGTGTTTGCAGGACCCAGGAGATAAAGCCTCAACTCCAATGACCTCTTGTGATGACCAAGGTGGATGTCATTCATAAATTGCCACATGTCACCTTCAATGTACCCACCATAGAATCATAGACCCTTAAAGCTGATCTTGTTCCAACACCCTGCCATGAGCAGGGACACCTTCCACTAGACCAGGTTGCTCCAAGCCCCATCCAACCTCACCTTGAACACTTCCAGGGATGGAGAAGTTTAGCACCATCCAATTTAATCCAAATCTGCAATCTTTTAGCCATGTAATCTCCTCAGGAACAAGACCTCATGACCACATGGGCTCCTCAGATGCTTGGCATCACATCTCCTTCCTCCCACTAGCTGTGTCTCCCCTGGTCCAGACACATCACAGCAGGAAAACCATGGCTTGGACCCATACAGGGAATGAGGTCAGGGATGAGCTCACCAGCTTGCTGAAATGCACAATGCCTTTAAGCACACAATTAACAAAAAATAATTGTAATACTTATTCCTACATTTCTTTCTCACAAAAGCATGAGGAGCAAAGCCTGCACGAGGTGCTTGCGGACGATCCCTGCACTTCACACCCACAGTGCCTGTCAGCTCTGTTGCCCGTGCACTTTAACATTTTCCAGCTCTTTAATATTTATTACCTCTGCTGCTTTGTATTACTCATCAGCTATTCCTGGCCAGAGGAGATGTACTAGCGGGTTCTGAAGCGTGTACATACTCTGTTCTTTAAGGGGGCCATGAGTACAACAGCGCCTGGCAAACACGCACACTCTGCTCCGTGTTCGGGCAGTGCAGTCTCCTGGGGCTTTGGAGGCATCAACTACAAGAAAATCAAACAAGCCTAACCATCCCTCAGAGTGGCTCTTCAAAGGCCATCAGGATGTAGTAAGCCATCAGAAGAGGAGGCACAACCTTTTTCATAGTTTCATAATATGTTAAGGAGTTGGAATGGACCTTAGAGGTCATCTAGTCCCATTCTATGGCCCTGGGCAGGGACACCTCCCACCAGACCAGGTTACTCAAGACTTCATCCAACCTGGCTTTGAACACTGACAGGGTTGGAGCATCCACAACTGCCCTGGGCAACCTGTGCCAGTGTCTCACCACCCTCACAGGGAAAGATTTCTTCCCAATATTGAATCTGAATTTCTCCTTTTTCAATTTACCCTCATTGCTCCTTGTCCTACCACTACAGTTCCTAACAAGGAGTCCCTCTCCAGCTTCCTTCGAGTCCCTTCAGATACTGGAAGGTACTATGAGGTCTCCACACAACCTTCTCTTCTCCAGGCTGAACAGCCACAACTCACTCTGCCTGTCCTCCTAGGGAAGGTGCTCCAGTCCTCTTATCAGTTTCATGGCCTCCTCTGGATGTGCTCCAACAGTTCCATGTCTGGTGTTGGGGACACCAGAACTATGTGCGGTACTCCAGGTGAGGTTTCACAACAGCAGAGTAGAAGGCAAGAAACACCTCCCTCAGCCTCCTGCCCACACTCCTTTTGATGAAGCTCAGGATTCAGTTGGGTTTCTGGGCTAACCTTTTTTTTTTGGAAGGCATAGGAGTCCTTACCTCAGCGTATTCTGCTGAGCCCTGCAGAAATGCCCCTGCCCCCCTTGGCATGCTTAGGAAGTTCACCTGAGCATCCTTCCTTGCTTCACTTGCAGATATTTCACAAGTCTCCTCCCAGCCCTGTGCTTAACCACGAGCCTGGCAGCAGCTTTGCCTACTTGCAGGATTTCTCCCAGCTGTTGGAAGCTCCCCATAAGGATATATATAATAAAACAAGGCAAGTCAAGCTATGCAGGAGACTATGGGTGGCTGCAATTGAAGCTGTTTCACTTAATAGGTAACTCCTAATTAATACCGATTCTAAATAACATGACAAAGAGGACCACTTGCTAGTGGTCATGTTTGGGAGAAGAACCAGCCTGGGCACAATATTACCCAGAATTACAGCATTCTTCCCTTTTCCCTCTTCTTTTACTAATTTCAAAGGAGCTCTCTGCTTGAAGCTTAATAAAAGTGAAGCCACCTGACCATGTCCTCACTCCACCACCCTCCGGGTACAGCTGAGTCTTCTCGTGCCAGCAGACAGTTTATCCAAGTGACACAAATGCGGTCGCAGGAGCTTTCTACCAGTGAACAGCATCTGGGAGGCGAGGTATGGGATCCTGCAGCTCAGCCCAAGGGATGGATGTTCATGCACAGTTAGGTGCAGAAATGGAGGCAGAGAGGTTAAGTGACTTCCTCTGAGCTAGTGGTGGTTGGTGGGTTTTAATTTAGAATAGAATAGAATAGAGTAGAGTAGAATAGAATAGAATAGAATAGAATAGAATAGAATAGAATAGAATAGAATAGAATAGAATAGAATAATTTTAGTTTTAAGGTGCCTACAATCACCAGATCTAGTAAAACTGCCAGTCTGGGAGGTCCTTGTCTCCCTGTTCCTGCTGGATGGGCTCCTTTTGGAGTGCAAGGTGCATGCCTAATGCAAAGGAAAAGAAAGCCTTTCACACATGTCCTTGTGACCTCCTGCTACTCAAAATGCTTCCCCAGCCTGTTCAAATGCCTCTTGCATGCCTGATCCAGTTGAGGCAGCTGCCCTGCACTGTGTGGAGGATGTTTGCATTAACATTGACTATCGTAAATGCTTAGAGGAGATATATCCCAGAAGCACCAATAAATTGCTGAACTCATTGATCTAGACGTGACTCAGGAGTCACCACTGAATAATCTCTTTCGGCACCTTCCTCTGCCTGAGCCCAGGCAGAGTTTCTGCTCTCATCAGCAAAGCAGTTGAGGTCTCTTCCATCTTGTGCTTCTCCAGGGGAAGGCCAGCTGAAATGACACGTGGGGGCTATTGATTTCTGTAATGAATGAATGGATTTTCCCTTCCTGTGTTCACACCCCCTCCCTCTCCCCTGGAATAATTCAGCGCCTCTGTCATTTACTGCCCAAATGCCTCTCCAATGTGCAAACATGCAGCCTTTCCCTGCTGGCATTGCGTGCTGTCTCCCAATCCCTGACCTTGGCTCCTCTGTTTTCTCCTGCGTTCTCTGATTTTGCCTTCTGGAAAGAGGATTTCATGTCATGCAGGGACAGGCAATAGAGAACATGGAAGGTTTCCACTCCAGAAGGAAGGTGAGTGGCCACAGCAGTTGGGTAAGCTCAGGCTGTGTGTGAGGTGCTGCAGAATTGGCTGGAAAAGGTGGTGCAGCTTCCTGTTGGGATGGACCTGGAAGAGATTCCCACACTCCAGGGATCTGTTCTTAAACAGGAGCAGAGCAGATGTTGTGGTTGTTGAGGAGCTGAAGGAAGAACAGCTGGGGGGGCTGCAGTTATGGGTTAAAAGAAAAAGAATCCTGATGTACACTGGGGTCAGCTGAGAAGTTGCCCAGACAGGTTGTGGGCTCCTCATCCCTGGAAGTGTTCAAGGCCTGGTTGGATGGGACCTGGAGCAACCTGATCTAGTGGAAGGTGCCCCTGCCCATGGCAGGGGTGGTGGAACAAGATGAGTTTTAAGGTCCCTTCCAACCCAAACCATTCTGTGATTCTACGATTCTAAGAGGAGTCTCACTGCTAGGCCAAAATATCTCTTCTCCCTGCCTCTCCTAGCTCCTCCCTAGGTAACCCCCTCCTACCACCTAATTCTCTCCAGCCATGTTTCCATACCTTATCTGAAGTGCCACAGCCATTCTCCTGCTTTTGGGACCCTTCCCTTCCCATCATCCCATCTTCAAGTGACCTGTCCTGCTGGAACCTGCTGTCCAGTGGCTGTTGGCCATGGCTTAGGGGAATGGCTGTGCAGCAGAGGGATGTGCCAGCTACCTGTGCATATGTTCGAAAGAGCCCTGTGGCAGGCACTGTGCCCAGGTGCAGCCTGACACTGTCAGCCCTTCAGCCTATACAGGTTCTGCCTGGCCCTTCACAGGAGTCAGGACCTTAAACATCATGGGATGTAGCATCTGTCACCTTCTAGATTTGCAGAGAAGATGTTGGAGTGGCCTGCCAACAGCAACAAGGTGGAACAAGCTCTGAGAGATGTCTTGCCCCTAAACCTGAGATTGCAGAGCTCAGCATCCCAGGAACTGGCATTTGACAGAACTGCATTAGAAACTCCAAATTTGACTCACATTGCCCTTTGCCTCCAAAGACAAGGCCTGACTAGATAAAAATTTGAAGCTGACTCTAAGCATCTCAGCCCAGGACATAAATCCCTCAAATCCCAGTCTAAAGCTTCATACATTTGAGCCCCCTAAGCAGATAAGCTATGGCAGGCAGACACAGGAGGGCCTGTCCAACACCAGTTACTGGTCTAGGTCACCAAAAGATTCATTATTTCCTCAACACCCAACTAGGAACTGTGTGCCCAGTGTCCCTGTGTTCTGCCACCCAGGAGAGTGGCCTCGTGGGTTCAGACCCCTTTTTGTAGATTCAAACTTCTTCAAGTTCAAACTTCTTTTTGTGTGTTCAAGTCCCTCCTTGTGGGTTCAAACCCCTCCCTCTGTGTTCAAACCTCTTCATGTGTGTTCAAACCTCTTGTGGATTCAAACTCTTTCTTGTAGGTTCAAACCTATTCCTATTGGTTCAAATCTGGTTTTGTGGGGTTCAAGCCTCTTCTTGAGGGCTCAAACCTCTTCTTGTAGGTTCCACCCCCTTCCTGTGGATTCAGACTCCTTTTTCTGTGTTCAAATCCTTTCTTGTAGGTTCAAACTCCTTCCTGTGGGTTCAAACACCCTCTTGTGGGCTCAAACCCCTTCTTGTGGGTTCAAGCTCCTTATTGTAAGTTCCACCCCTTTCCTGTGGGTTCAAACTTCTTGGGAGTCCAAACCCCTTCTTGTAGCATTTAAACCTCTTCCTGTTGGTTCAAATCCCTTCTTTCCTAGACACAAAGGAAGGCTTGACCTTGGCCATCGAACATCTCAGGCAAACCCATTAACCACCCTGAGCCAACTGAGGAGACAAAGCTCTCAGATTCCTGTGTTGGGGCTGCTGTGCAGGATATCTAACACTTAAACACCTCCTGAGACACGGCAGCATGTCAGGAAGGCTCTCATCTGCTGGCTCGAAGGGTGGCCTGGAGAGGATATTGTCGAGGCTCAGTTCCCTGCAGCCGGAAATGCATCCTCACAGGGTGGCCAGGTGCCAGCAGGCCGGGTTACCAACATGGTCTCATGAGGACACTCTGTTGGAAAGAGGATGCTAGGATGCTGCAGGCTTGAGTCATCTCCAGGCTGTGGAGGGAATTAAGCCTCCACCTTCCACCCCCCCTGCCTGCATGTCCTGCCACTTGAGGTGACAGCTAAAAGCAGGACACCGATCCTAAGCCTTTTAAGGTGGCTTTGTGAATGAATTCATTTCCCCATGCTTTCCTCACACAACCTATTTCTCTAGGCTGTATGGACTATTTTGTATCACACATTTTCCCCCTCTGATACCCCTGAGCCTCTGGGGTGGCCCTAGATGCAGCTCCAGTTGTTCACAGCTTTTTTGTGAACCTCGAGTTCATGCGACTAACAATCTTTCCTGGAGCCATTGGAGTAGACCCAAGTCTCCTCAAATGGGATTTCCTTTCTTAATTCAGCTGTCCAAAAGTGGGAAAGATGATTCAAAGTCATCATCTCAATTCCGTCTTTTATCAACGAAGGGAGAGACATTTCCAGAAAGCCACTCGTCCCATCCCAAGATAAGTGTCTACAACACCTCCTACGGATTTCCTGTCTCCTTCCCTTGACTACAGAAGGGTCCAGATGACTAGCTGAGAGCTGATGGCTGATACCAGATGTCTCCCATCTCTTTGGCATCACTTTCCTGTCAGATGCCTCTCACCTCCTTGCTGTCATTCTGATATGTCATTTTGAGAAATCATTTGTGCTTCCCCTATGGAAAAGATTTGGGGGACATTCATGGCAGCACCAGGGTCCATGCTAACAGGTGGGAAAGGACTTCCTGTAGGAAGTGAAGTTCACACTAAAATGGAATGCATTCCAATCTGACAGCTGGAATGGGAGCTCCCAGAGATGTCTGGGATATTTTTTGTTCCAGCTATCTCTTAACTTGGCCTTCTTTTCCTTTGTGGAGCAAATACACAGCCTTGGGAAGGTGACACATGCCATGAGCAAAGAAGGCTCTGCAATGGCCTAATTGTGGCCTTTCAGGACCTGAAGAGGTCCTACAAGAAAGCTGGAGAGGGACTTTGGACAAGGGCATGGAGTGACAGGACAGGCAATAAAGCACTTTTAGATTGAATATTAGGAACAAATCCCTCCCTGCAAGGGTGGTGAGGCACTGGCACAGGTTGCCCAGAGAAGCTGTGGCTGCCCCATCCCTGGGGGTGTTCCAGGACTAGTTGGATGGTGCTTGGAGCAACCTGGGCTAGTGGAAGGTGTCCCTGCCCATGGCAAGCAGTTGGAACTAGATGGTCTTTAAGCCATTCTATGCTTCTATGAATAGTTATCATCAAGAGTAAACCCTGTTCCACATCCTCCTCCACCCAGAATAGTAGTCTTGCCTTTCAATGAAAGTCCCCATGGAGGACAATCTTGTGCATAATCCCCCAGCTGACTTCTCCAAGACATCCCTGAAGAAGCTGGACACCAGAGACAAGACTCAGGCATCTGGGATTGTTTCAGAGGATATTAACAATATCCATGGACTGCTGGCAGGTAGGATACAAGGCATGAAGAAGACCTCTGCCCTTCTAAACCCACAGCTGGGGGTGCACATCATCTTGAATGGTTTGGACAACAGAACAGGGTTCCTGGCTCTCAGTCCACAGAGGAAACCTCTACAGCAACAGCCCACAAAGCCAGGCAGGCTAACTCTGCCCTTCCTCAGAGAAGAAAGCAGGCTGTCCTCCTCTTCCTCCTCACTCTATTCATTGCTCCTCATATGCATTGCCTATGAAATCCTGCCCTTCCTTGGCCCCTGCTGCCCACTGCATGCACGGGCTGGAAGAATCCCTTGCTGTGAGACCAACAGCATAGTTTGCATGTCCCTGCAAGCCACAACTACCTGGAACCTCTGTCCTTGCAACCTCCAGGGCTGCTAGTCATCCTGTCACCAGCTATGCCCTTTGACAAAGATGTCACTGTTCAGTGCTAGGAGAAGAGAAGCAGCATATAAAGGAGGTTTGGGAGCTCAGTGGGTTTGTATGCAGCAGAGAGTGGTACATGGACAGAATATATCTCTTGGAACAGCTTTGTTTGTTAAGGCAGCAAACAGAGAGGCTGAGAAGCACAAGGGAGCAGGATAGCAGTCATGCAGTAGAGCTAAGACACTGTCCCCAAAATCTTTGCCCCAGTATTGGACCAATCCTAGGAGTAAATGCAGCTCCTTCCACGTTTTCCCTTAGGATTTGTGATCAGTTCTGTAGGAAGCCAAATCTAATTCATATAAGTTATTTCCAACTGGTTATTCAACTTTTGGACCCCATCAACCCTACTTTAAAGTTATTCATAACTAGATCCTGTTTTCCTCAGCCATTCAGTTAGTCCTTCTGACCACTACTTTAGACATGCTTTAGTTTAGCAGTGGGTAAAATAACTCATTTCTGACTGCAGTGCAGGATTGAGAGACCCAGGCACAGACCCCAGGAGTCCTGGCTCCCAGGTATCACTGTTATTTATATTATGGCAATGTTAAAAGGCTTCTGCTGAGATCAGACTTTGATTGTACCAAGTCTGGTGCACACACATAGTAAGAGACAGTTCTTGCCCTAAAGGATTTACAATCTAAACTGACAAGGACAGAAACACAGCAAAGGAAAGGATGTGTTATTAACAGCAGGGGACTGAGGCATTGAGAGATGCAATAAATCGCCTGCAGTCACAGAAGGAGCTTGCGGAAGAGCCAAACCTGACCCTTGATTTCCCACCGACTCTGTCTTGTCTCAGCCGTCAGGGAAGGTGTGCACACTGGGATCTGGGTGAGTCAGGACCTTTGCTAATGGGTCAGGTGAGGTCAAGACAGCCCAGCACAAATGCATTCATGCTCCTGCTCCATCCTTATTTGTGCATGGCTGGGAGGAAGGAGAAAAGCCTCCTCTGATACCTTCACCTCCATTGTCATTGTCATAGAATCATAGAATCAGCAAGGTTGGAGGAGACCTCTAAGATCACCAAGTCCAACCATTAACCTGCACTCTGCTGTGGTCATTCCAACTGGCTTTTGTCCACCCAGACAGGTCCCCTCCAAGCCCTGTTAGAGGGGTCAGGGCTGAGGCTGATAAACACTCCTGGTGCTTTTATAGACTGGCAAGAATCACAGAATCATAGAATCATTAAGGGTGGAAAAGGCCTTAAAGATCATCAAGTCCAACTATCAATGCAGCATCATCACTGTGTTCACTTCTAAACCATGTTCTCCAGTGTTTCCACATGTTTTTTGGACACTTCCAGGGATGGTGGCTTCACCACTTCCCTGGGCAGCCTGTGCCAGGGCTGGACAACCCTTTCAGTGAAGAAATTGATCCTAATATCCAACCTAAACCTCCTCATGCACAATTTGAGGCTGTTTTCTCTTGCCCTGTTGCTTGAGCCTGACCCTCACCTTGCTACAGCTTCCTTTCAGGTAGGTATAGAGAGCAAGAAGGTCAACCTGAGCCTCCTTTTCTCCTCAGCTCTCTCAGCCACTCCTCATCAGACTTGTGCTCCAGACCCTTCCCCAGCTCCATTACTCTTCTCTGGACACATGTCATTGCACTGGTTCTGAATCCATAATCATCAGGGCTCCAGCTCTGAGGCGAGCATAGCCCTAATGTAGGATATCAGTTGTCCATGATCTTACACAGCAAAATCTTTATTTCTGAGATCACCCTGCCTTCATTTGGTCATAGATTCATCCCATTTTGTAACTGCTTCCCTTTCCCTGCTGCCCTAGAATCCATGCTGGATTAGGAATGGTTATGATACCAATAAATAGCTTACTGCTGTGGGTGCTCTCAACATCTGTGTGTAAGCCCTTGCACGCAGTCACGGCAACGAGGAATTCAAATGATCTGTCTCATTTCATCTTCTTCTTGCAGCACACTGTCATGGGAGCAAACATTCCCATGAATTATTCTTGTCAAATCATAGAGTCCCCATGTGCTCCCGAGTGCAAACAAGCACTTTCCTTACACGATGTTTACGGAGCAGAAGCATTAGGTGAGGAACGAGCAGTTTTAGTGCTCATGTCATTTATTGGGCCAAGAAGAGGAATTGGTTTTAGCAGGGAGCTTTGTTCCAGTCTTGGGGATCTTATATAAAGTAATTAAGTAAGCATTTCAGGGTCCTTCCCTTGCCCTGAGGCCAACAGGCAGAATCGAACCACGTCCATGCTACTGAACCCTCTGAGCCTTCAAAACTGGATGGGCACATCCAGTGCCTGCAGGGAATGGGATGCACAGGGTGGGTCCAGACAGCAAGGCAGCTACTCTGTAGCTGTGCTGTCATGAGACAGGAAGGACAGGATGTAATAAGGCCTTATGTTGATTTATTGTAAACATTTAATATTGTCAGTCTTCCATGGGAAAGCATCTCTGATGCTGTGAGCTTAAGCCAGTTTGAGACAGCTGTTGCCTCTACAGAGCCTTAGCCTTGCACAGGATCCTGTCCCAGGGCACCAGGAGCCTATGACAGTCCCTGGTAGAAGGGTAATGCCTGCAGGATGGGACCCCACAAGTCATTACTATGACTTTAAGAGGGTCCTTGAGTCTAATTTTCTTCACACTGCCAACTGCTTATTTGTACATTGTTCTCCAAATCCATCCCAGCATTGAAAAACATCACTGTGGCTCAAGCAGACTTTGTGTTTGAGCTGGAGCCCTTGGGCTTTGCAGTGTTGCTCCCTCCCTCTCCCCTGGCTTCAGCCACCCTCAGTGAAAGTTAATTTTGGGATGCTAACCTTCAGCTGAAAGTTACATGTCCCCGTTGTACCGTGTTCATTTGGGAAGCACCAGCTGAGGGCAGCTGTCCATGCACAGAGGTGGTCACAAGGAAGGGGCAATCCTTGCTTCTAGGAATATCAAGGACAAGTCCCTTTTTTTTTTCCTGCTGTTGCTCCAATCAAAGTCAGAAAGCTTCTTGGTGATTGCAACAGCAACATCTCTGCCAGAATCATTTCAATAAAACACAACAAAAAGTGATAGCAACATGGCTTTTCTTCATGGACCAGATTGTTCTCAACCAAGAATAGGATTCCACCATGATGGGGTCACCAAAGCTTGGTAACGGCATTCCAGAGCCCATGATCTTAAATAACATATTTTCCTTCATAGCAGTGAAAACTGCAGTGCCTTCACCCATTTGACTGAATAATGAGAGAGTTTCTGCAAGCTTGCTATGGTAATTTAAAATCAATCTTGCTTTGGTATTCCATTATAACTTTTGCTATAGGAAATTGACACTTTACTGAATCATCTATTGTCTGCAAAGACAACAAAGCATCTTAAATGGTAATACTGTGAAGTTTGGTTGGTATGCCATGATAAAAACCAACCCAAGGGATATGGTATTTTAATGGTATGATAATTTAAATATGTACTTTTGTGGAATAATAGAATACTTTGGGTTAGAAGGAACATTTAAAGGCCATATAGTCCTACACCCCTGCCGTAGGCAGAGACATCTTCAACTAGACCAGGTTGCCCCAAGATCTGTTCAACTTGGCCTTGCATACCTTGGGGTGTCCCAGGGTGGGATGTACCCTTTGGATGTACCTTTTGGTCATACACTTTGGAGCCAGAATGGTCAAAGCATTACCCAGTTGTGTGCACGATGGTCACCAGCCCCATTACCAGTGCTGTGGAGAGGGAGATAATGGGTGAAGGTGACAAAGCTCACTTCAGCCTATCACCTTGCAAGTCACGGTGGATATGTCTGAATGCAGGTTTTCTGCTGTCTTTAAGTTGATTTCCCCAACTCCTTACAAGGTACAGTGAAGGTCCCTGTTCACTCTCCTGCATTTGGGAAATGATACTCAAACCCTCTGGTGATGCTGGCATGAAAGTCAGAGCTGTATCTTCCATGGCTAATGAACTGTTCCAGTGCTCCAGGACTTATGGGGCTGGTTTTCTGCTGTTTTTCTGCCTGTTTTCCCACTGGAGAACAGGAGTTACAGAATATGTCAGTTAACTCCAGCTCTTTCCATGACCATCACTTTAATAAAAACCATGCTAAAAGGATGATGAAGAAAAAAAATCCTGTCTCTGAGTTCCCACATTTAAATTGCTGCAGCCATTCAAAAGTGAGGTGTTTCCTGCTGTCCAAACCTCTGGATTATCCAGCCCAGCTCTTTAAATGCGCAGGACAAAAAAAAAGAAGGCATTAGGCTGGGCCTTCATCTCCTCTCCTGTTGATGTCTGCTTTCAACCCTTGCTGTCAGCAGTCCCCTCCTACCATCAGAGGAATCAAAGGTGAAACCGGCTCCAACATGACAAATAACAAAAGCACTGGTTCCTCGCTCCGGAGCTGCGAGTCATTAGGAAGTTCCTGCCTCTCTCCCAGTTGCACATTAATGAGCTGAGGGAGAGCTGAGGATGGTTTTGTTCTGCGTTTGAGAGCCAGTTTGGGAGATGAAACCTGTCATTCTGTGGCTTCCACAGGAAAAACACTTCCCTCCCAGGCTCCAAAAACTCCTCATCAAAACTGGTGTCTGCAGCCTGATCCAAAGGATGGAGAATGAATGGGGATGGATGGCTCCTGTGCAGCCAAATTGCAGCAAGCCCCTCTGATCCCCCCATGTATCTCCCCTTGTCTCCTCTGAGGCATTTTGTGGGTGGATATGTGATCTTTAAGTGGAAGGTGACTTTGGGATTAACACCAAGAGTGCACAGCACAATCAGTGAATGGACAAGCCAGGGTGGATGTTTAGCATGGACTTAACAAGAGCCTCCTCAAAGGTGTGGAGATCCTGAATGGGACAAAGTTGCCTGGTTTGCCTTCCTCAGCTTGGTGATGTTTGTAAAACAGGGCAAGAAGACAAAACTGTGACAGAAAGGTTGCAACTACACCTGCAAAACTGCCTTCTGCCTCTTGGTCTCCCTCTTCCCTGGGTATGACAAAGAATGGGAGATGCACCCCATCCCCATCTGGACATGTTTAGCTACTTCAGAAGATGGGATATGGACCCAGAAGACCATTTTGGACCCAAAATAAAACACTTCCCATGAATCACAGAATGGATAAGGTTGGAAGGAACCACAGTGGGTCATCTGGTCCAATCTCCCTGCTCAAGCAGGGTCATCCCAGAGCACAGGGTTGTGTCCAGACAGATCTGGAATATCTCCAGTGAGGGAGAACCCATGAACTCTCTGGCTAATCTGTTCCAGTGCACAGTCACCTGCACAGGAAAGAAATTCTTTGTGTTCAGGTGAAACTTCCTGTGAGTTTCTGCCTGTTGCCTCTTGTCCCATTGCTGGGCACCACGGAGCAGAGCCTGGATACAGCCTGACACCTCCCTGAAAATACTTATATACATTAATGAGGTCCCCTCTCAGTTGTCTCTTCTTGAGGCTAAACAGACCCAATTCCCTCAGCCTTTCCTTGTAGCCACCACAGAACCCACTCCAGTAATTCTATGTCTCTCTTAATCACTGCCCAGGACTGGAAACAGCACTCCAGATGTGCCTGATTAGAGCTGAGCAGAGGTTCAGGATCACCTTCCTTGACCTGCTGGATATGGTTTTCCTCAACCACTCCAGGATCCCATTGGCCTTCTTGGCCCCCAGGGCACACTGCTGGCTCATGGACAGCTTGTTGTCTATCAGGTCTTTCTCTGGAGAGTGACTTTCCAGCAGGTCAGCCCCCAGCCTGTACTGGTACTTGGGGTTATTCCTTCCCAGGTGCAGGACACTGCATTTGCCCTTGTTGAATTTCAGAAGGCTCTTCTCTGCCCATCTCTTCAACCTGTTGAGGTTCCTCTGAAGAGCAGCACAGCCTTCTGAGTTTTTGGCAGCTCCTCCCAGTTTTGTGTCATCAGTGAACTTGCTGAGGAAGCATCTACCCTTTCATCCAGGTCCTTGATGAGTAAGTTAAACAATACTGAGCCCAGTATTGAACCTTAAGTGACACCACTAGGGACAGGTCTACAAGTAGACCCTGTGCCACTGACTAAGACCTTCTGGGATCTGCCATTCAGCCAGTTCTCAATCCACCTCACAATCCACCTTCCAGCCCACACTTCCTGAGTTTGTCTAAGAGGATATCATGGGAGACAGTGTCACAAGCCTTGCTGAAGTTCAGGTAGACAATATCCACTGCTTTCCCCTCATCCATCCAGATAGTCATCTCATTGTAGAAGGCAATACACTGGTCAAACATGATTTTCCTTCAGTGAGCCTATGCTGACTGCTCCTGATTGCCTTTCCCAACACTTGTGTTTTCCCACCTAAAGCATTTGCTTTTGACAAATGGGCATCTTCCCTTGGGCGACAGCAGACAGCTTCACTGTAAAATGCCTCACTTGTGTTAATGAGTATTTTGCCCAATGCAGACAGGCGGGGCCCCCCTGCCCCTGCCACATCAGTTGGTGAGAGTACAGCTATACACTAAGAGATTTGGGCTCTGTAAAGCCTCCTAGGAGCTGCCAGGGTGTCTTGCAGACTTCCTGTTGTACAATAATTCCTGGGGGATTGCTCATGCAATGCCACACTGATATGGAGTTGGATGGACAGGCAGGTGGAGAAGGAAATACAGTAATAAATTAAACCTTCCTTGCCCCATCCTTTATCAACCCAAATCAGTGAGAGGCTGCCTGTGCCTGGGGTGCCACGTCCAAGACAATCACAGCTGACAGTGCCTTCGAGGGACGCTGTCAAAGACTTTTAGGCTCATCATTCAGTGAGGGAAGGATTTCGTGACCGACTTCATAGGAAAGAGCTCCTTTGTAGACATGTTGGGAGTGCAACCTGCAGCTGGCATGGCTTAACCCCTGGTTCCCACAGCCTGACACTGCTGCAGGATGGTGCCACCACCCCTGAAGGTGAGGGCTGGGTCACAGAGGCAGTAGGAGAGTTTGGGTGAGGAGTCAGACAAGGCTGAAGAGGTCTATGTGGAATGTTCTTGTTAGGTGGATGGTGGCAATGCTGTGGTGCAAACAGCCATGATGGGATGAGGTCATGCCCTTGGCTTCTCCTTCTGGTCCAGGTTTTTGAAGCAGTTTGGGTACTACAGGTGTCCAGCTTGACATGAGACATTGACAACACCTTGAGGTTTGTGGTGAGTGGATGTTCTGTGTGTGCTTTGTGCACCAGGTAATTCCTGTCTCCAACATCAGAAGTCTGATGCCAACTGGGCTTCCTCTGTGGCCAAGGAAGAGCAAGGGGCAACTGCAGAGGGTGACTCATCTCAGGAAATCAGCCTCCCGCAGTGAGTCATTCTCTGGACAAACCTCTCCCTCGGATGTAGCTCAGGAGGATGAAGTGGTACACAAAACCCATAGGCAGAAGAGCAGCAGTGGTTGTCAGAGCTTCTGATGTCTTCAGGGGATGAGGGACCTTCCAGGTGGCAGTCAGGGACCCACCACCCACACATCCATCCATGCTAGTAATGTTCAGTGCCTTTTATATTCATAAGGAAGAAAAAGTTGTGTTTTTCCACAGTGAGACCCATCTATAGAATCATGGAATTGCAGAATCACAGAATCATAGATGGTTTTTGTTGGAAGGAACCTTAAATATCATCTTGTTCCAATCACCCTGCCATGGGCAGGGACCCCTTCCACTAGACCAGGTTGCTCCAAGCCCCATCCAACCTGGCCTTGAACACTTTCAGGGATGGGGCAGCCACAGCTTCTCAGGGCAACCTCTGTCAGTGCCTCACCACCCTCACAGGGGAGATTTTTTTCTTAACACCTAATCTAAACCTACTCTCTGTCAGTTTGAAGCCATTCCCCCTTGTCCTGTCAATCCATCCTCTTGTAAGAGGTCTCTCTCCATCTTTTTGTAGGCTCCCTTCAGGTACTAGAAAGCCACAATTAGGACACACCCAATCCTTCTCTTCTACAGGCTGAACACTCCTAGCTCTCCCAGCCTGTCTCCAGAGCAGAGGTGCTCCAGCCCCCAGAGCATCTCTGTGATCTCCCCTGGACTTGCTCCAACAGGTCCATGTCCTTCCTGTGTTGGGACCACAGAGCTGGAGGCAGCACTGCAGGTACACCAGAGCAGAGGGACAGAATCCCTTCCTCGCCTGCTGCCCACACTGTGGGGATGAGCACAGCACTCGGTTGCTTTCTGGGCTATGAGTGCACATGGCCAGGGCATGTCCAACCTCTCAGAGACCTTCTTTAAGCTGAGATGAATTATGAGTTTAATTATATATTAAAAACCTCATTTAGAAATACCTCAATTGCTGAAGTACCAAGTCAAGTGGAGTGAACCTCATCCTTCTCCTCCAACCATTATCCTATCTAGGAACTGCTGACATATTCACCCAAATCCACTTTCTGGCACTAGACTTGCCCAACTTTCATCTTTCCTGGGATTTGCCCACAAATCTCTTTATGTAACAATTCTGGAACTAATTTTCAAGCAGTTTTGATCTTTAAATTTTTTTTAAATTTATGAGAACCACACAGGACAAAGTATCACAAGGAAAAGCAATCAATAAACCACATATATATATACATCCCTTACACATAGACATAAGTTGATATATATGTACAAACCTACATGTGTTTGTATTTATGGATTATTTATTCACTTCAGGTGCTTACAGATGTATATATGTGTACATAGAGGTATATGGCATATATGAATCAATTAATAAAAACTATATATTTGAATAAGCAACATATGTCTACCTATATCATATATATGACTTATTTATTTGTTTCATAGAATCATAGAATTTAAGGATTGGAATGGACCTTGCAGATCATCTAGTCCCAACCCTCCTTGCCATGGGCAGGGACACCTCCTCACTAGGTCAGGTTGATCAAGACCTCATCCAGCCTGGTCTTGAACATCACTAGGGCTGTGACAGCTACCACATCCCTGGGCAACCTGTTCCAATGTCTCACCACCCTTAGAGTAAAACACTTATTTCTAATATCTAACCTAAACTTCCTCTCCTTCACTTTGAATCCATTACCCCTTGTCCTATTATTGCAGCTCCTAACAAAGTATCCCTCTCTGTCTCCCTTGTAGGCCCTTCAGATATTGAAAAGTTGCTATGAGGTCTCCATGCAGTCTTCTCTTCTCCAGGCTGAACAGCCCCAACGTCCTGTCTTCACAGGGGAGGTGCTCTAGTCCTTTTATCAGCTTCGTGGCCACCCCTGGACTTGCTCCAACAGTTCCATGTCCTTCTTATGTTGAGGACACCAGAACTGCATGCAGTATTCCAGGTGGGGTCTCATGAGCGCAGAGTAGAGGGGAGGAATCACCTCTTTTGACCTGCTGGCAACACTCCTTTTGGTGCAGCCAAAGGCTTTCTGGCTTTCTGGGCTGCTATCTGGGCTATCTGGGCTGCTAGCTTCTACATCTATACAAATCATCTCCTGCTGGTGGAATAGGTCAAACCAGGAATTGCTGCCTGATGTAAATATGGGAAACCATCTTTGAGGTCAAACTGGTGTAAATAAATGAGTATTTTGACAGTTTTGTGTAAAAAAAACTTTGGGAAAGCTCTTCTTAGAAATCTAGGAAATGTCACTTGGCAAAATTGTTCTTTCTGGGTGTATTTCACTTTTTAAACTTCATAGTCACTCTATGTCACCCTTAGCACAGGGAAGGAAGATCCATTACCAAGGATCATGGTAATGGATTATCATGGCAAAAGGCTATTTTAAAATACAAGAAAATGAACTCAAATTAAAAAACTAGAATAGAATAAGATGAGATAAAGTAAAACAAAATCATAAAGGCACTGTAACATCATACAGATGGAAAAAGGATGGGAAAGGCAAAGGGCTTCTCTCTCATGATCCAAGGAAGCAGCCAGGTCTTGGTACACCTTGTTGCTGCTAAGGATGAGGAGATAAGTTGTTCCAGGTTGCTGCTCCACATGGAGGCATCAAGAGACCATGGACAAGCTCTCCTGTGCTTTCCCCATCCCCACACTCTCTGAGATATTATATTAGCTGAACTTTGCTCACCATCTGGCAACTCTCTCAGTCCTCCCATTACCCCTCTGCCTTTCTCTGGTTTCCCTCCTGCGCTGCAGACAACAGGTCTGGACAAAGTATCCCTGGAGCCGCAGCAGCAGAGATCATATCTCTGCTCCTGGCTGCTTGGGAGGGATGGATGAGCCTTTCCTGCTGGGGGCTGTGTAATGGGGTCCAGCACTTGGTCACCCCATCCCTGTATTCCCAAGATGCATCCCCTTCCCCGCCAGTCCTGTCTCCCAGTCTTTGCTCTGGGAGGTGTGACTTTACATTTGAGCTACAAAAAAAGTGCTGAGATGACTCATTTGATTATATACATACCCACACACACATCCCAGAGTGATGTATATATAAAGGAATCTCTTTCTTATTAATTCATGAATCAAATTGAAGCTCAGACATTGATTTGACAAACTCAGCGGTTGCAGAGACAGAATCACAGAATCCCAGAATCAGATTGGAAAAGACTTCTGAGATCATCTACTTCAATTTATGACCTAACACCACCATGCCAACTAGACCGTGGCACTAAGTGCCATGTCCAGTCTCTCCTTAAACAACCTCCAGGGATGGTGACTCCACCCCTCCCTGGGCAGCACATTCCAATGTCTAATCACCCTTTCTGTGAAGAAATTCTTCCTAATGTCTAACCAAAACCTTCCCTGGTGCAGTTTGAGACTATGTTCTCTTGTTCTGTCACTTGTTCCCTGAGAGAAGAGACTGATCCACACCTAGCTACAACCTCCTGTCAGGTAGTTGTAGAGGGTGATTAAGTCACCCCTGAGCTTCCTCTTCTCCAGGCCAAATAACCCCAGTTCCCTCAGCCTCTCCTCATAGGACTCACATTTCAGGATATTCTCCTCCTGCTGCCCCTGCCCTGGAATTTAGCTCAGCTTTTGATAATCTCAAGGATAACTGGCCAGAGGAAGTAATTTTTTCTTGCCATGATGTCTGGGAAGGGGGGAAAGCACACACAGATCACTGCCCTGGACAGAGTGCAAGACAGGGCAAAGAAGAACAGTTCTCCACCATGGAGATGTGGACGTGCCACCCAGGAGAGCTGAGAGATGATGCTAGGAGAAGCGGTGAATATCTTGCTGTGGAGGAAAGAGAAACAGCCAGGATACAGCCCTTTGCCTCTCCTGGAAAATCACTAAAGCAAGCAATAGTAATTGGAGAGCTACTTGTAAGCTGGGCATCTTCTCTCCTGCTAAAAGCTTTGCCTGTAGCGTTGAAGGAGCGGCTTGTGATAAATATATATATATTAAAAATATCTGCTCTGACAACCGTGAAGCTGGAGAGCAGAGAGGGAGGGGAAGAGGGAAGGCGGGTAGGAAGCATAAATCAAAATGTTTTGCTGCTTCTAATTAAATCCACCAACCTGTTTGTAACAGAACCCACTCTAGGTCAATGGGAAGAGATGGGGACGAGAAGCTGCCACTGCCTGATGACCGCAGTGGCCAACAGCTCCCCCTGTAAGGCTAAGCCTTACACAGGAATCCTGTGGCCTTCACATCTTTACGCTGTGATTTCAGCTTCAGAAAAACCTCCAACCATCTGTGCCAGCGGAGAAGGCAGAGCAATCACAGCGAGGCAGAGCAGAGAGGGGGGAAAAGCATTGCAGGCTGTAAAGGGAGGGCTGGAAACCTTCTCAGTGCTCTGCATTCTCTCCAGCCAGACGGCTGCAATGTGCTTCTGCCAGCCCTGCAGCCACCGCAGCTTGTGCAACCGGCACAGCCCTGGAATGGGTCAAGAAGAGCAAAATCAGATAAAAGGGGCGGCTGAGAAAGGATGAAAGCAAACAAGAAATAATGCTGCTGCTTCACTGTCCAGGATGCTGCATACTGTGTGCTTGTGGTCCCCACTCATCTCCCAAAGGATGCAGCAGAACTAGAAAAGGGTCAGAGAAGGATAGTGAAGGTGATCAGAGGGATGGAACAATTTCCATAGAATCACAGAATGGTTTGGGTTGGAAAGGACCTTAAAAAGCATCACCTTCCTACCCCCTGCCATGGGCAATGACACCTTCCATTAGACCAGGTTGCTCCAAGCCCCATCCAACCTGGCCTTGAACACTTCCAGGGATGGAGCAGCCACAGCTTCTCTGGACAACCTGTGCCAGTGCCTCCCCACCCTCACAGCCAAAAATTTCTTCCCTGTATCCCATCTCTCCCTGCCCTCTGGCAGTGGGAAGCCATTCCCTGTGTTCTGTCCCTCCAGGTCCTTTCCCGAAGTCCCTTTCTAGCTCTCTTGGAGCCCCTTTAGGCACTGGAAGGGGTTCTAAGATCTCCCTGGAACCTTCTCTTCTCCAGACTGAACACCCCCAGCTCTCTCAGTCTGACTCCAGAGCAGAGATGCTCCAGCCCTCAGAGCATCTTCGTGGCCTCTTCTGGACTTGCTTCAACAGGACCATATCCTTTTTGTGCTGAGGACCCCCAGAAAAACTGTCATAGAGACTAAACTTATTCAGTCCAGAAAAGGGACAACTGATGCGATACAAGATAAATACAAGATGCAAGATAAAGAACTGTAGAATCCTGAATGCCCTGCAATGGAAGATTTCTGAGCAAGACCTAGGAACACCATATGGAATGGTTGGGTGACAGTTCAAACCTAGCAAAAGGAAGGCTCTTTTTCTTTTTTCTTTTCTGTAAAGCACAATTAAACTGGGCAACTCCTTCTCATTCTGCCAAGGATTTGAAAAAGAATAACTGATAAATTCAACCACTGAGGAAAATTCTTTTATTAAACTGACAGCACCACATCTGTCTCAGGAAGGCCCTTCAGGAGCATCCTGGGACACAGCACTGTGTGTTTGCCTTCTTCTTACACCATCCTGATGTTGCTCAACCTGCTCTTGGTGTAATTTAGAGCTCGCTGGCCCATCACAACTTTGGGCCAGTTTTTTTCTTCAGTGCCAATCATGACTCATTTCAAGTTTCTCAGCAAATCCCACCCAAAAGATGGGTTAACATGTGCTGGTCAGCCTGTGCTGAGCTTCCTGCTTGTAATTGCAGGAAGAGTCCCAATGCCCTGAAATCCTGGACATGCCCTGGAATCTTTGCCCTGGCTTTCCTATGGCTCCCTCAAAATCTGCCCCAGCTGAAGCACTTGTAGCCCCAGAGTTGGTCAGGGAGGAGCTGTGTGGGCTGAACATTTAGACATTGAAATGTGCTGCCCCGGGAGGTGGTAGAGTCACCATCCCTGGAGGTGTTTAAGGAAAGACTAGATGTGGTGGTTGAGGGCATCAAAGCCACCTGCTGTAGTCTCTTCAGCAGGGAGTGGTGCAGCTGGTCCAAGATCTTACAAACAACCTACAAGTCTTTCCACTTTCTTGATCTTTGCTCCCTGCTTTGCAGACTGGCAATTGAATGGATTAGGGAATCTTTATTGGAGGCTAATGTCTTTCTAGTGATCATATTGATCGTGAGTAGAAATCTGATGACTCGTTGGGAAGAAAGAAGGAGGAGGTGTAAGAGCAAACTGTAGAGACACACACTGAGGTTGCAACTGCTCTTCAGTCACCAGACAAAATAAACACTGTGAAATTCCATCGGTGGGTTGAAGTGCTGTGTTAGCTGTGAAGTGGGCAAAGTGAATGTGACAATTAGATACTTAATAAATGACTGTTTTGGGGGTTATTTATTTCTTGATGGCTGCACAGAGCGGGAGGTGATGTAACAGGTCAGTAAGAGGCTTTGGAGTGATTGCCCTTAGCACCCAGGGTAGAGAATGATGACATTCTCAAGTGACATCATAGCTTTCTGGATTTAGCTTCCAGAAAGCTACCCAGGTTTGACATATCCATGCAAATAATGGAGAAAAAAATATCAGCAGTCCCTGCTGGTGATTTGTTCCCATTGCTACCTACCCACACTGTTCAAAGATGTGAAAGTTGTTCCGAGTTGGAATTTGACTGACATCACTCTCCAAACATTGGAACTCACCAGGCGATTTTATGTCCTACAGCAGATATTGCCTTTCTGAGGGTGAGTAACTAATGGTGCCCATTCCAGAAGTGACTGTGCTTTTAGAAATCAAAAGTTCACCCACTGGGTCTGTTCTGATCCAGAGACAGGAGCCATGGGAACCATTGTTAGCATTTCACGGGAGAGTGGGCTGATATTTTTTAATCAACATTTGCATGCTTTAACTTCACTTCCATTTTATTTTTATCCACCTCCTTTCTCCTTGTATTTTTTCAGAGCACAAAAGGAAAGAAAGAAAGAAAGAACTTTTTAATTAAACTTCCGAAGAAAACTATAGTGCAAAGCTGTTCTTTATATTACAGGAGATAAATCACTGCAAACATTTCAAAGATTCCTGACTATCCTACTGTCTTTGGTGTGTTGTGTCAGTGAAATCACATGTCAGAAAATATCTGG
Organism: Acanthisitta chloris; assembly: GCF_000695815.1. Classification (NCBI taxonomy): domain Eukaryota; kingdom Metazoa; phylum Chordata; class Aves; order Passeriformes; family Acanthisittidae; genus Acanthisitta; species Acanthisitta chloris. The sequence goes on along the minus strand of NW_008652092.1, from coordinate 24,656 downwards.
GGTGCAAGTTTGGCTCCAGACTGAAGGGGCCTCCAGATGCACTCAGCCATCCCTACCTGCTTCTCAGACTATGGAACCAAGCCAAGGAAATGTGGTGCTGGACACATCTTGGCCAGGTTGGATGGGGCTTAGAACAACCTGGTCTAGTGGAATCTGACCCTGCCCATAGCAGGTGTTGGAACGAGATGAGCTTTAAGGTCCCTTCCAACCCAAACCAGTCTATATTTCTATGATCTTAGGTACCTCTTGCAACCAACAAGTGTGCCACAACCATTCTATCCTGTTGAGCCAGGCAAACATGCAACAGATCCTTCATTTGAGCCCAAGATCTTCTGGACAGACAGATTACATCTGTGTTAGTTAATCATAGAATAGTTTGGGTTGGAAGGAACATTTAAAGGTCATGTAGTCCAACCTCCTGGACTGGGCAGGAACACCTTCAGAGATGTTAGGTGCCTTTATTTAGGCAAAATGCTAAAGCTGAAAAAGCAGTAAGTAATGAATAATGCAACAAGCTGAACTGAACCTTAGGTGACTAAAATATGTGCCTACTTTTGCCCCAGGTCCTTTCTGTAACCAACTGAGAGAAATGCACTTGTTGCTGCTTTAGATACATGTTTCCTTCCCTTAACTGTAAAGGGGGTCAAGGTAAAAGCTCAGAAATGTGTCTCCATTGTGGAGGTTTTCTTCCGGTTAGATGACTCTTGTTTCCCTTTGAGTTCAACCATTCATACAGCACCACCACTTCCACCACTAAACCATGTCCCCAGGTGACACATCCACATGCCTTTTGAACACTTCCAGGGATTGTGATTCCACCACTGCCCTGAGCAGCCTGTTCCAGTGCTTGACCACTCTCACTATAGTGTCAAAGCGGAGCTTCTACTGTTTCTGCTCTGCTGTCAGTGATGGACCAACTCTAAGCATCACAGAATAAGCAGAGTTAAAAGGGACCCACAAGGATCATTGAGTCCAGCTCTTGGTGGTGCACAGGACATCCCAAGAAACACACCATGTGCCTGAGAGCATTGTCCAATGCTTCTTGAACTCTGTCAGGCTGAATTGACACAAATCCAGCAGGATGGAGAGTTATAAAGACCTCAAACAGGAAATTTTCAGGAGAAAGCAAGCAAAGGAAAAAAAAGTCCTCTGCTCTAGACTAACAGTAGACTAATAATAAAGTCTTCCTCAAACCCTCCTCAGCTGGCTCATTAAACACCACTGAACACAATGAACTGACAAAACACTTAACTGGTGGCAATGAGGGTCTCGTCATGCATCCATGGACTTTGGAGCAGCGTTTTGGTCATCAGACCCAATTCTCTAGAGCAGTTTGGCAGCAGTAGCATAGACAGAAGTCAGTTTGGTTAATGGACAAGACAAGGAGGGATACTCCCCGTCCACATCCTGGCAAGGAAGATCCTTGGATCTAATGGCTCATATCCTGGTCTGCTCCCCCTTGTGCAGGAGCATTTGCCTGTCAGATTACTAATGCAGTCAATGCAGCTTGTCACCATGCATAAGGTGAGCTGTGATAAGCTCAGCATCCGATAAAGCTGTCTTCAACTCTGACAGTCACTGTAATTTCCCAGACTGTCAGCAGCAAAGGAATAGAAAGAAATGTAATGGGACTTTTCCAAAGTATTTCTTGGGCTTGCTGACCCTGCCTGTGGTGGGGGAAAAGCAGGCAGGTGAGGGCCAGGATCAGAAACAGGGTGTAGAGTGCAGTGGCATCCTGAAATCCCCACAACAGAATCCTCCCATCTGTCTTTGCTCAGACACCAGGTTTGATAGATAAGGGAAACTGCAGAGGACTTCTGTCATGTACTTGGCTTTGTGTCATGAAGTGTTCAGGTGGAAAAACAGTCCAGCAGATCTCCTGTCTGGTTGAGGTTGTAGAGAACCAGAGAAGCATTGGGTGGAAGAGAAATCTGGAAGTCTCTGTCAGACCATCTGCTCAAAGCAGGTCTGTGTCCAACACCTGACCAGGTCAGCCATGGCATGGGCTAAACAGGTCTTGGCAACCTCTGTGATTCATGAATCTCCAAGATGGAGGTTCCTCCAAGATGGAGATTCCCCCACTTGCTGATTACCTCTTCCAGTGCTGCACAACCTCCTGTGGAAAAGCTTTTCCTGATGTTCAGTCTAAACATCCCAACATCTTGGAGAAACAATCATGGAATCATGGAATGGTTTGGGTTAGAAGGGACCTTAAAAAGCATCTTTAGGTCCAAGCCCCTGCCCTGGGCAGGGACACCTTCCACTAGACCAGGTTGCTCCAAGGCCCATCCTTGAACACTTCCAGGGATGGGGCAGCCACAGCTTCTCTGGGCAACCTGTGCCAGTGCCTCACCACCCTCACAGGGAGGAATTTCTTCTTAATATCTATTCTGAATCTCTTCTCTTTTAGTATCCAACAATACCTATCTGAAAAAAATGGCTTAACTGAAAAAAAGGGAAGTGATGTGTGAATTTGGGTATCAGTTTTGCATTAGAAATAAAATGGCATCAAAGAAAGAGGAAAAAAGTATATGAATTTTAGACTGACATTTTAAAAATCAAATGTTTCAATCGCCCATGTCAGCAGTTAGCTAAAAAAGAAAATGGAAAAATCACCCTGAAATAAGGGAACCTTTTTTTTAATATCCAGAAGCAGAGGGTGAGCTGCATTGGGAAGGGAAATGCCTGTCTGTCGAACGTGGAGAGGGCAGGAACACTTAAAATCATGTAGTAAAATCAGGGATGGATCCCTCTTCCTTCAGTTTTTCTCCTGAATTTCCACCCCTGCTTGAATTCATCCTTAAGCAAGGTGTGGGTTTACCTCTAAGCACGCTGCATACCAGCAGCCCCTTCCTCTGCAAACCAGGAGTTCAGAGACCACACCAGGCATTATGTCATCCTGTGAGGAGGAGCTGGGCAATCCTGCAATGACTTCTTTCCGAGCCCTTTTATTCACTCCCTCCTCGAACAGCACTGCTGAAGAACTGGAAAAAGGAGCCTGGCCACAGGGGAAGGGTATTACAAGAGGAGATCCCACGCCAGGATCTCCTGATCAGCATCACAAAATTCAAAGTGCTGTGGTGCAGGGTTGAGAGTGGTTAAAGTGCCTCCCTGGCTGCTGCTCACCTGCCGCACGGAACTGCACTCTCCTGCTTGTAAGAAAACCTGTGTGCAGCAAAAGGTGATGTCATCCTTTCCCTGCTCCTGAAATCCAGCTCCTTGCTCAGTGTGGCTCAGGGCTGGTGTTATTCACAGTCCCTTTTGACACATTCTGTGCTCTGATGATTTCTTGCTTGCTTTTTCTTTTAGTTTATTTTTTCTTTTCCACTCCTCTTTGCTCTTTTTTGCTGCACAGTGACCAGGCTCCCGAGACTCAGGTTGATTAAATTCCTATGCCTAGCAGCTTCCCTGGAGTCCACATAATTTATGTAAATACAAGAGATAAGAAACGAAGGGGAATCACAAGAAAAATGGAGCATTAAGCCGCCAAGATCCATTAAATTCTCCATCACCCTTTTCAGAATCTCAATGTTCAGCTGTCCCACCCCCATGTTTTCCCCCTCTCACAGCAGCGTGGATCAAATTAACACTCATCGGGCTGAGGAAATCCACGGGATCAGTCCCACCTCCTGCCTAACATTTGGATTTAGCTCTGCCTGCAGTGAATCAGTGCACAAAATGAGCTCTATTTGAAAAACAGGTGGTACAGCTGGTTGCAGCCTTCCTGCCTGGCTGTCTTGCAATGCAATGCTGAGCAGCTGGAGCTCTCTCCAGTCAGGAATGATGCAGGGCATATCCCAAAGGATGTAGGTATTCATGGGTAAAGCAAGGGGAGCAGGGCTTCTCCATGTTAGGATATTTGGGAGACCCTCGGCACTCCTTTGGGGTGTATCCACACTGTTGGCTAAGGACAGGTTAGACTTGAGCCTACTTACATGACTGGACCTAGAAGTCAATAAAGTTTGCCCCAAAACAGCCCTTCAACCCAAAATCCTGGAGATCTGTGCCAGGACGGAGAGGAAATAAGGCTGACAGACTGTTGTTCTCCTTTGAGAACAGTGAGAGGACTAGAGGCCATGAGCTGAGACAGGAAGATTCAGACTGGATATTAGGATATTTTTATTTTGGGGGTGGTCAGACACTGGAATAGGCTTCTTAGGGAGGTGGAAGTGTTTGAGAGGTATCTGGGTGTGGCACTGGAAGATATGGTTTAGGGTTTAGGGGTTACAGAGGAGTGGCAGGTCAATGGTTGGACTTGATTTTAAATGTCTCTTTCAGCCTTGATTATTCTATGATTCTATAATTTTTCAGTCTCTGCCCATCCAAAGCCTTCCTAAGAAGCTTGATGGGTGCAAACCCCTTGTCCAGCCTGTTCATCACTAAGTTTTGTAGGTTGGGCTTCAGAACCAAGACTTTGGCACTACAGTTTGGTAATCTGTTGTTAAACTGTTCATAGAATCACGGAATGGTTTGGGTTGTAAGGGACCTTAGACACCATCTAGTTCCACCCCTTTCCATTGGTATACCTTAAAGTTCATCTTGTTACAATCACCCTGCCATGAGCAGGGACACTTTCCACCAGAGCAGGTTGCTCCAAGCCCCATCCAACCAGGCCCTGAACACTTCCAGAGATGGGACAAACACAGCTGCTCTGGGCAAACTGTTCCTAGCCACTGTTTTGGCCCACAACAAGAAGCAAAGACCAAAAATAACTCCTGAGGTTGTTTAGGGAGGTGGTCTGGATGAGGTACAGTTCCCAGTCAGCAGGGTGGATTTAAACACAGTTTTGAGAAGGATACAAGGACAAGAGAGATAGGAAACATGATAATAAGTACATGGCCAGATTAGAATCCATCACAGAATCATAGAACCATAGAATTTTAGGGGTTGGAATCTAGTGAAAGATCATCTAGTTCCAACCCCCTGCCGTGGGCAGGGACACCTCCCACCAGACCAGGTTGCTCAAGGCTTTATCCAACCTGGCTTTGAACACTGTCAGGATTGGAGCAGCCACAACCTCCCTGGGCAACCTGTGCCAGTGTCTCACCACCCTCACAGTGAAAAATTTCTTCCTAATATCTAACCTAAATTTCGCCTTTGTCCACCAGTTGGCCTCAGGGCTAGAAAACACATCTGGAAATCTGTTCCTAAGGTGCACAACCACCTTGCAAGCACCATCCCAGGCAAGGGATAACACACACACATTGACCACCTCTGCCTGTCCCCAAAGTGGGCTGAGGTCAGTCTGAGAGTCACCAGAGTCACAATGTCCACAATCAGCAGTGGTGCTCAAAGGGTACCTGCTTTCTCAAATGGCAGCTGAGACCATTTCTGACAGCACCAGGAGCCTCAGGGCAAGCTGTGCTGTCTGGAAGTCACTCAGACCCAGAAAGCTCCTCTTACACACAGCCTCCTGCTTCTCTGGGATTTTCAGTCCTGCACAGAAAATATAGTTAACCCCAGCTCCTCAGAAACCTTTCCCTCTCCAAATGGATGACACTACTGATAATGCCATAGACTCTTTATTTAAGTTTTGAGCTCACAGGCACTACTTGAATTGCTTTTCTTAACAAGTGTGACAGAAAGAAACCTCTTTAATGGAAACAAAGACTCTCCAACAACAGTATGATTTTAGGATGTTGCGGCTTGAGGAAAAATGGCAAACACGAAGTGGTGATGAAGTCCCAGGAGCAGAAGCCATCAGCTCTCACTCAGCCCTGTCCCTAACCTGGATGCTGCAGTAGTACTGTAGATCTTTCTGCTTACAGCACTAACTCTGCAGTCAATCCTTGGTGCCTGTGCCCAGGTCACAATTAACTACTTCAATAATCTAATATCAACTTATAGATCTTTCAATAGTCATCCAGGATCAAGATCTAATTAAGACTACAATTGAGTTAATCATGTGTGATGAAGTCTTCTAAGAAAATTACACCCAAGACTTACATTCTGTCTGAGCTGCAGATACTTCTGACAGAGCCCCAAAGCAGAGACTAAAACAGTGATGATTAAATAGAGTGATGGGTATGAAAAAATAAACTTCATAGGTTTCAAGAAAGAAGACTACCTATAATCTTCAGCCTGGAGTACTGAAATATTTGAGACAAATTTAATTTGACAGATTTCCTTGAAATTTTGCAAACCACTCTGTGACCAGCAATCAAAAGAGACCTATTGAGTCTCTCTCTTTGCCTGAGTTGAAATAGTTTTGAGGAGTAGACAAATGAAATGAACCACCAAGACCACCCTTGATCACAGCCAAAAATGGCCAAGGAGAAGTGACAATCTGTTTGAACTTTCAAACCAACAATGGGAACAACACAGCCCTGTAAATAATATGTGTGCCTGACATTTACCAGGGTTTGAAAGGTCTGTTCCTTGGCTTCATCCCGTCCCATGGATGCATCATTTGCTGTGCTATCATGCTAAAAATGACTATGGTCATTAGGAACAATTTATGCTTAGGAAAATAATTATGGTCATTAATGGGGCTGAAAGCAGACACTATTAGGAAGCAGGAGTGGAGTTGTGACAGCCGACCATGCATGCCATGTGATTGACGGACACGGCAATTATGGTGTTCACATGATTAGGTTTCCCCACTCCCTCAAGTTAAGGCTGAGAAGGAAGCCAGTAAGTGCTATGTCCACGGAGTGTCTGAGAAAGACCAACAGGATCACAACAAGACAAGGCACAGCAGCATTTTGGAGACACACACAACATGGGTGGCAGTCACCAACAGTCACCAATTACCACAGCGAAGTGTCTACAGTTTTAAGTCTACTGATAATATTCAGTAAGTGCTGTCAGTGGCTCATAAACGAGGTCATGTCTGGCTATTGGACTGTGACTTCACAGAAATATGTCTGCAAAGAGATGCCTAAGCCAGATATCTAAAACTTTGGGTGATAGCATAGGTAGGACTAAGCATGGGTAGCTGCATGGAAGACATGGCTTATCTCCCAGTGTAGCTCTTCCAGTGCAAAACAATGGTTAAATGAAAACTTTAAGCATCCAATTGGGATGACATTTTTAGGGCAGGTCACATGATGTGACTGTTCTAAGGAAGGAAATACTGTTCTAAGAAGCTCAGCAAGAACTGGTAAGTCTTGGCTGGATTTTCTCTTTCTGTGAAAAGCACAGGCTTATTGGCAGTTAATTAATAAAGCTCAATTGGGTTGTCTGGACAGTCTCTT
>NW_008652092.1:0-17387 GCF_000695815.1 Acanthisitta chloris | reverse complement strand
AACAAAAGAGTGGATTTGGAAAGGATATTGGACAGAGAAATTGGCCAATGGTTGATTGATATCTACACTAGTAACACAAATACCTGATGTTTTCATTGAGGCCTATTAGGAAGGGAAGTTTAACTCTGCACACACTGCTCACATTTGAAGCAAACCTCTTTAATCCCAAACCCAGTAGTCTGAAGTCAGCTTTGCTGAGTACCCTGGCCACAGGTATTAGTTTCAGGACATGCATGGCCCACAGTTTTGGTCCATGAAGGACAGCAGTGATGTCCCAGGGGTGATCAGACCACAGTGCAAAGCCCCAAAGCCACTTTCTGCTATAATATCCAGGAACAGCCACACTCATCCAGGTGCCATCCAATTTGTTGTAGTCCCTGGTTCCAAACACCTTCCTCTCCTTTCATTAATTCCAAATCCACAGTGTCTCTATGCTTCGCAGCAACCAGGTTGTACTCATGGGAACCAGATTTCCAGCTGCCTTTTGTGGCAGACTGAAAACATCTTGTCCCTTCAGCAGAGAAATGACTAGTCATGTTTGTGCTCACTGCTCTAACCATGTTGCTTGCAAGTATCTGGTCTTGCATTGACTTCCAGGCTGAATTTTGCCAATTCAGCAGCTGGGATCTTGTTGTGATTTAACTTGATAAATTAAGGAGCCTTTTAGGACAAGGGATCTCCCTGGTGTTTATTTAGTGAGCCAGACTCAATCAATCCACAGCATTGTACACACAGGGAATTTTGCTGTTCCTGCCTGCCTTGGGATTCCCCATGGTGAGAGGCAAGGTGTGACCAGAGAGAGAGGCACAGGAACAAGGGGTTGGGGTTAAACCACCACAAAAGATATGGTTCTGTCAAAATTTCTATATGGTTAAATTAAGGAAAATTAATTAATTTTTTGGAGAAGGAGGATGTGCTGAGGCCACTTGTCTCCAAGGGTATCCCTTGGGTAGGAATGACCAGCAAGATTGTCCCACTTTCAGGAAGTCCCTGAGTGTCAGGAGGATGTATTCAGTAAGGATGCAAAGTGCTCAGATATTAGCAAAATACATGTGAGGGGGAATTACTACACTGGAGCAGGCATCATGTAAAGGAGGACACAAAGGTTAAATGGATACTCAGGCCTTGGTGCTGCCTCCCAGGCTTCAGCACTGCTATAAATAGTTCACTTAATAAATAGGGCCCTTAGTTGTGGAGTCCCTTCATGCTGTATTCCAGCAGGTATTACGTGAAACATGGTGGCAGGAGGCAGCTTCACCAGACTTGCAGCATGGGAAAGACTAATTAACAGGCAAACAGCCCAGCAGCCAGAAAGGGAGTCTGAACAGGCAGCATGTAGAGATTAAGGCAGCCAGGAGTGCAAGATTGCCAGGAAAAGAGCTCCCATACAGGCATGGGAAGAAGAACTGAGGACAACTGCAGAGATGAACATGGATGGTAATAATCACAGAATCATAGAATGGTTACAGTTGGAATGGACCTTAAAGATCACCTAGGTCCAACCCTCCTGACATGGGCAGGGAACCTTCCACTAGATCATATGTAAGAAAACATATATATTTTTATCCCTGCATTGTTGTGGACAAAGTCATACAAGAAGTGTGTAAGAGTGGTGCCAATGATAACTTCCCAAAACACCTGTTTGATGATTTTGAGACTGAAAGAATAAATGGGGGTGTTGACTAAACAAACTCCTGAGATCCTTTAGAACCTCAAATACTCTGTGACTCTATGAAATTCCTGTAGTGGAGAAGGTTGTGTCCATGTACTGCAGTCAAACCCATGTAGTCCAAAGCCAAAGGGGAATGTGGCGTCAAAGAATCACTTGCAAAGCAATGGGCAGGCAGCTTTGTTTGGAAAGGTGACCAAAAGATTTGACAGCCAAGACAAAATTCCACAGACTTGCTTTCCATGGGGAATTAGACAAGAGCTCAGCATGAAGACAGGCCAAGAAGCAACACTCTCCCACTGAGGTTGGTTCCTTGCAATGTGGCTGCAGAGCATGGACAGTTCACAGAGACAGGTAAGAGAAAATCAAACCAGCCAAGTTTGCATTAGCAACCTCTGTCCCCTCCAAGCTAGAAATACTTCACAAATGGACACCTAAAAATACAAAAAATATGAAAAGGTGTAAAAGCCCATATGGAGCACAGAGGAAGTCAAGTTGTAGAAAGAGGAGGTATCCTAAGGCTGTTTGCCTGCCCGAGGCGGGAGAGCTATGTTCACCACTGGCTGCCCCGAAGAGGATGTGTTTAGAGAGGAAACTGTTCCATTTTAGAAGCATTAAGCCTTTTGCCATGCTGGTGCTCAGGGCAGACCAACCAGTGGCCCTTGGTCTATTCATGCTAGCAAGACCAGGTGGAAGCAGCATTTCCATAAGCCTTGTGGGCAAGAGAAGGTGGATGACTCCTCTTTCCACTCTGCCTCCTGCAAAAACACAAAGAGTAGGAGGCAGAGTGACCTACTTGTGTCATAACCCTGAATGCCTCCTTTTGCTCTAGCCAAGGCATCTCCACACATCATTCCTTCCAAGGCTCCTGCTCTGCCTCTTTCCACTGTCTAAAAGGATTGTGTTGCTTCCCTTTTCTACCCCCTCCTGTCCCCTACCCAACCCCTTGGCTCACCTGCAGTGAGAATGGGTGCAAAGGCACTGTGAGAGATCCAGTGAGAACAGAAAGCAGCAGTTGGACCACTCACAGACCCTGGTTTTGTTGTGAGAGGAGGAGATGTTGTGGAGAAGCATTGCTTGCCATCACACTGCCCATCGGCTCACTGTGAAACAGGGATCTGAGTACTTTCCTTGATGACAGACGTAAATCCACTGGGATAACTAGTGCTTCTCCAGGTTTAGGGCAGGATTATTGAAATCATCCCCTCCAAGGATGGATGGGAGGAGCTGGGCTTTTGGGGATTGAGTCCTTTTTTTTTTCGAGTGAAGATGTTAATTTATTTGCCTGGTTAGCCAAAAATATGCAAGGGATGAGCTTTTACAAAGCTCTCGGCATCAGCAACTCTCTGTTCCTTCATTGATTTTGGATGTATAACCCCTGTTGACTTCAGTGGGAGCTGAAGTCCAGCACTAAACTGCTCTGGAAAATCCAGCCCTGAAAGCATAAATTCTATTAATACTTTTGGTGTGTTTTTGTAAAAGATTTTAATGAAAACAATTACTGCACACGTTATTGTGAGTTTGGGCACAGGTCCCACCAAACTAAAGACATTTTCATTGCATCTTGTGAGGGAGTCATAAAGAATCTACTGCCTGTGTTACTGAGATCTCATAGATATTTCTTTGTCCTTTACTTGTAGCTGTAGCCTAACAGTTGTGACAGATTTCATTTAAGGTCCTTTATTTACAGCTACGATATGCTCTCATTTAATCAGCTCTGTCCATCCCACTTCACACATTTCATGTGGCTAATGGTGCTCTGGCTGCCTCGCTGGGCTGTGCTTATGGAGTTGGGAGACACAAGGAGCAAAATCTACAATTAGACAGCTAATGACATGTTCCCTCTCCTACGAGTGAATAGTGGTTGTCATATTGACTTCCCCAAGGAAGAGGCTGAGAGATCTGGGGGTGTTCATCCTGGAGAAGAGAAGGCTCCAGAGAGACTTTAGAGCTTCTTCCAGTACTTCAAGTGGTCTTAAAAAAAGAGGGAGAATGACTTTTTACATGGGCAGATAGTGAATGGGACAAGGGGGAGTGGTTTTAATCTAAAAGAGGAGAGATTTAGGTTAGATGTTAGGAGCAAATTCTTCCACGTGAGGGTGGTGAGGCACTGGCACAGGTTTCCCAGAGAAACTCTGGCTGTCCATCCCTAGAAGTGTTCAAGGCCAGGTTGGATGGGGCTTGGAACAACCTGGGCTAGTGGAAAGTGTCCCTGCCCATGGCAGGGGGTCGAAACCCGGTGATCTCTATGGTCTCTTCCAACCCAAACCATTCTATGATTCTACGATTCAATGTTGTTGAATGTTCCCTGGCCACCTGGACAGAACTTGCTGAGCAGACTGCAAGGGTGGGTACTACTCAAGACTCCATTAGACCAAGATGCAGTCTTGAGTACTCTCGCTGAACCCATCTCTCCAGCACCTCTCCTGTCCCTCTTTCTCTATTTAAATTGACAAAAAATAGTGGGATGCCTCAGACATCCCTTTCCTGATCATCCAGAGTCTGAGTGGTGAACATCACTTTCAAAGCACAGAACACCAGGACCTGCACGATACCCTGGAGCATGTTGTTGCTGGTGCTGCCATGATATCTCACCCCTGCCTGAACAGGAAGCCAGGTCTGGCCAGCAGGAAGCACAGACCACCTGGACGAGTTGGCATTCTCCTGAACCTGAAGGCCAGGGACTGCAGGGTGACCGGGTTAGCCTCATATTGCAGGTGGTCTGGTCATGACCCTTTTGACTGTGACTAGCAAAAGTCCTGCACATACTCTAAACCAAAGGGACACTTCAACTGTTTCAACCTGGGCTAAGATTTTGGCGTGGTGCAATGCCCACAGACTCAGTCATTTAGGATTGGTGTTTGATAGTCAACATAGCTGCCACTTCTGGAAGCTCCTCTGACTTAGGATGGTCAAAATGGAGATGCTGTTCAAGTTTTGTCCATTTATTGTCCACTAAGACAAGGTCTTTTGAAGCCAGATGTGCTGCCCTTCAGGACAGACATTGGTAGAGGGGATACAGCATCAGCCTCTCCAGCCACCAGCTGCACCACAACTACTGAAGCCACCAGCCTTGAAGCTTGGCCAGTCCCACACCAGCTCATGGGACAGCAGAAGAGCTGTGACTGTAAGCTGCAGAGGTGTAAGGTACAGAACTTCCATGCAGAGGGAGAACAATGGGAGACACCAACATATCCAACTCTGCTTGTAAAATGCCACATGAGGAGATGCTAAAATGAATAGTAATGTCTAAAATTTGATCCAAGGTACCTTGGCAAGGGTAGTTCACCATCTTCATGACTCAGCCTCTCTTCTGTCCAACACAGAACTCAAATCTCTATCTGAGCAACCAAATCAAACTGAAACCACAGAATCACAGAACCACAAAATCACAGAATGGGTAAAGTTGGAAGGGACCAGAGTGGGTCATCTGGTCCAACCTCTCTGCTCAAGAAGGGTCTCATAGAACATGTTACTCAGGATTGTGTCCAGGTGGCTTTTAAATATCTCCAGGGAAGGAGACTCCACAATGAAAAATACAAGGGAAAAGCAGCATGTTGCTTTGTGAGTGGGATCACAGTTAGACCATCCCTCCTGTAAAGTGCCTAGAGGTCCCCAAGGAAGAGCATCTGTGAGAGGTGGGTTCCCATCACAGCAAGGTAAATTTGCAGCTTGGCTCCTTGGAAAAGAGCTGTGGCCACCTCACCACCTCAGCATGCTCCATCCTAAACCCACTAACCCTTCACCTAGTGAGCAGGGCTCCTCTCCTTGCTGCAGACCTGGCTGAGGAAGCCTGATATTATCTACACATTTGCATCATCACCATAATCATTCCCCTCGGGAGCACATCAAGAGGAAGTTAATGTGAAGAGATGGGCCTCACCATCATCTGTTCCAAAAGTGACAATGATCTCTGGTCATCCTAATCTCTTGGGGATTGAGTCCCACAGCCCAAGGGCAGCTGTGCAGAAGGTCTGACCCTGCTGCACTTGAGAAGTTCACCCGAGGCCTTGTTAGCATCAGTCTCCCTGGGGACCTGAGCTGTCTCAGTTGGTCACATCATGCGGGCAGGAGACAGATGATTTACAGAGAATTTTCCCTCCTTAACTTCATATATTTTGTATTTCACTAATTCTGGTGCCTTCCCACTGCTCCAGAGCCCCCTGGGTACCACAGCTCCTGTCATATGTTAGAGAAAAGCCTGGGTGGCCTCCCTACCATCTCAGCATGCTCTATCCTAAACCCACCATGTTTTCGTGGTTTCAAACCATGAAAAAGTGTTTACCTCTTTGATTTTCCAAACTTAAGGCACCATCCTAACAGTATCCCTGCCTTGTGCTAACTCCAAAAGTGCACCTAGGAACCACTTGAGCCAATGCTATTGGCCCCAAATCACATCCTGGCACTGCCTAATTCATCCATACAGTGATGTGTAGTCTACAGGTGGCTCATGGAAATGATGGAGCAGTTGATATCTCAAGCTGCTTCCAGGGACTTTGAAGACTTTCACCTCTTTGTTTTTCCTCTATCTTTTTTTTTTCCAATAGCAGAGTGATTTTCTTTAGGCTGCTCTGGAGCTGGAAACCTCTGAGGCAGAGCAGGGGGTTCTGTGCTCAAACACTCCAGATTAATCACTGACAGGACCTCTTCTTTCTCCATGAATAAATCAGGACTCTGCTTGCAGTCTCCTTTGGGAATGTTCAGAAAGCCCCTTACTGCACTCAGGCAGGAATTTGTATAATTCATGCCAGTGGGAACTTTTTCCAACAAACAATAACTCAATCCTATCAATCTGAAGAAAGCAACATGAAAGGGAAGACTCACTCCCCAGGGAGGTCTGGCAGACTCCTGCTCCTGCAGTAGATGATAGAGAGTACAAGGTCTCCCTGCCCAGGTCCAAGCTGTCACCTCACTCATCAACACATCTGGTGTGGGATCAGGGAAAAGAGGGGATCAGCACTGTAGTTTCTGGTTCTGCAAGCTAAATATTCCCCAGAAAATATCCAGTTATCCCTTGGATATGCAACCTGTGCGTTTCATGCTTTGTTTTCTGGGATGATACCTACACACAACAGGTGAATTACAGAATCACAGAATCATTAAGGCTGGAAAAGGCCTCTGAGATGATCAAGTCCAACCTATGAGTGAGTTAACACCACCATGTCAATTAGACCATGGAACTAAGTGGCACATCCAGTCTTTCCTGAAACACCTCTGGGGATGGTGACTCCATCACCTCCCTGAGCAGCACATTCCAGTTTCTAATGTATCTTACAATTATCACTGACACAAATAAATCCACAAATATGGACTATCCCATCACATCTTAGATACTCTGAGGTCCTTAGCTCAGTCAGCTTGCACAAGAGAGATCTATTGGAACAAATCTAGACGAGTCCATGGAGATGCTCCAAGGACTGGAGGAAGGGAGAGCTGGGGTTGTTCAGCCTGGAGAGGAGAAGGCTCCAGGGAGACCTTAGAGCTCCTTCCAGTATCTAAAGGGACTCCAAGTGAGCTGGAGAGGAACTTTGGTCAAGGGCCTGTAGGGACAGGACAAGGGGGAATGGATTCATGCTGCCAGAGGGCAGAGTTAGATGGGATATTGGGAATAAAGTCTTCCCCGTGAGGGTGGTGAGGCACTGGCACAGGTTGCCCAGAGAAGCTGTGGCTGCCCCATCCCTGGAAGTGTTCCAGGCCAGGTTGGACAGGGCTTGGAGCAACGTGGTCTAGTGGAAGGTGTCCCTGCCATGGCAGGGGGTTAGAATGAGAATCCAAACCACTCTGGAATTCTATAATTATATGATCATACCAGTCACGGAATATTATTACTAAACAGGCTTCTTTCTTGTGTGTGTGTGTTTTGGTTTTTTATTGTATGAGGTTTTTGTTGTTTTGCATTTTTCACCTCTATTGGTTCTTAGAATAAGTAGATGTGTTCAGTGTACCTCAGGTGAAGCTCTTGTTCATTTCAAATTTAAAAGTTCTTCAGCTATAAAACAAAACATCAGTAAAAATACAGAAACACTAAATTAGGGATTTGTTAACTTGTGCACCAAGTGGTAAAAGAATTGATAAACCATCAGCACTATGCCCTGAATGGAGCTCTCCCAACTCCTTCTCCTAGTCAGGCTACTGACCTATGAAATTTTATCTGCCGACTTATTTTCAGGGTTAAAAATCACTCTGATGACAGCAGAAAGAGGATTTAGAGTAGAAGAGCTATTTCCCAGTGGTGCTGAGGGCTCTTACACTACATCACATCACTGCAACTTAACATACCGCCAAACATCAGCTGAGACCTGGTTATTGCTCGTATGCTACTCAGAGACAGGTATGGTTATGTGACTTTATCCTCCTCTCTGATATGCAAAATTAAGCTGAATTCCTTTGTATTTTTATGGGCGCTCCTGCCTATCCAGTTGGTTGCCAAAGCTCAGCTGATTTGTGCTAATTTTCTAACCTGGTTTTGTGGCAGTGTCCCAGGTGTATTGAACTAATTTGAAGTAAGGTGTGTCTGATTCTGGAATAAGAGCATCATCACAGGGAATTAATTAGGAAACACTAATGTCAAGTGCATAGTCCAGAATAAGTCCTTGGATGGATGAACCTTAAGGCCATCTCTAATTTTTCTCAAAAGCAAGTTTTTTTTATCTTGGTCTGTCTCTTGGTATGTCTGTCAGGAAATAGGTTCCCTGCCGATGGCAGGGGGTTGGATCTAGAGGATCTCTAAGATCCTTTCCAACCCAAACAATTCTATGATTCTATGAAACAGCCACAGAGATATTTTGTCTTCCCCTCATTCCAACACCTGATCATTCAAAATCAGCTCTGTGAATGGGATGCTCTGTATGCAAAGTCCTTGCTGCACTTAGAGCTTGATCTTGCCCTTGAAGTCACCAGGCTTAGTTGCTTAAAAAGTTATTCAGACCATAGTCCCCACCTAACCAGAGCTCAGGCAAAGAAATACAGATTACAGAATCACAGAATGGTTTGGTTTGGAAGGGACCTTAAAGCTTGTCTAGTTCCAACCACCGGCCATGGGCAACATTTTCCACTAGACCACGTTGGTCCAAGCTCCATCCAGCCTGGCCTGGAACACTTCCAGGAATGGAGCAGCCACAGCTTCTCTGGGCAACCTGTGCCAGTGCTTCACCACCCTCACAGGGAAGAATTTCTTCCTAATATCTAATCTAACCCTGTCCTCTAGCAGTTTAAAGCCATTCCCACTTGTCCCTTTAGCTATAAGCCTTGCTCAGCCCTGGGTGCAAACCCTGCCCTGTTGCAGCACCCTCCTGTGCAGCAGTGTGAACAGGTGAAATTTAAACCCGAGAAGGTTTCTTGGCATCAGAATCTTGGATTGCAGGTGTTTTGGGTTACAGAAACTACCCTTTTATCCTGGTAAGTTTCAGCAGCTCTGTTAGAGACTGTGATAGAGACATGGTAGTTCTCTCCAGTTTGTCATTTGTTTGCTCAGATGGTTTCCAGTACGAGGTGACATACACAGGCAACTCCTAATAGCAATATATCCATGACAAAGTGAGGATAAATACTAAACTTAGTTTGACTAGAGTGACTTGTAGAGCCAGCAAGAATGATGCTGTAGCATCCAAATATGGTAAAAGAGTCCTTAGAAAAAATCCATGTGTAGAGTAGATAAAATAAGGGGACTGTATTGGGCAGATGTTTGGAGATCTTCCAGAGGTGGGTTGAGGTTTCTGGTCTCTGTGCCAGACTGTGAAGTCTCTAGTAAAGACAACAGAGTAAATTATTGCTTTGATTTCAGCAAAAAGAATGAGCAGTTCTGTGTCTTGATTGCTGCTTGAGCAAACCTGTGACTCCCTTTAATGGTTCTGGTGTGATTAGTAATAAATAAACCTAACAAAAGTAACAGTTAATTGGGCCTTAATGCTATGTGATGGCCAACATCTATCTCCACAGGTGGTCACAAAGCTATGAAGTACACTAGGGCAGGACACAGATGTTGCTGTGCCTGGGTGACACTTGCTTGCCACTGTCTTCTCCTTCCAGATGTTTAACAGCCCCCAAAGATGATGGACATGTCACAAGATGGGGAGGCTGAGAGAAATGCTTTGATTTTGCAGCAGTGGGGTGCCAGTAGCAGCACTCACCTCTCAAGATGTCCTATCCAGGCAGTGGACATCTAGCTCCCCTGGACTGTCTTTGCTCCAGAGATAGATCCACTCCTAAGGTGGGAAGAGCCATAAGATAGGGAAGATTTTGGGTGGATGCACTTGTCTGGAGAAAGCCAACTGAAAACTCTGGCCAATATCAACCAGAGCATTGTTCATTGGGATGACTCTCCACTGGCTTGTATCTCCTGGCACCTAACAGCAATGAGGTGGTGGTGGTCACTGAAGAGCTGCATCAGCATGGGAAGTACCACCTATTTCTATAGGAGAAAAGAATGAGAAGATCTCCAGGAGCCATCATTTCTGCAAGGAGGTGGATGTGGATGCACCTTATCCACAGAGCTGCTATATGTGTCTCCTTGCCTGACAGAACTTCTGGGATTAACCCTGGGGATGGTGCACACCCCTTTGGGAAGTGGGTGACAGGCTTTGCCCAACAAATACCTCAGTTTTACAACCCAAACAGTGGGTAATGGTGTGAAGATCTCAAAAGTGGATTTTCCTTTTTTTGTCTAGAGTAAACATCACTTGTTTTCCCAGGACTCATCAATAATGAAACCATCTTCAGGCACTCAGCCTGCATTTCCTCTGTTTTCCATCTGCCCCTCTACATCCAACTCTGGGTGCAACTCTCACACACCCCAAGCATGCATGGGGATTGTCTGCTTGGCTCTCACTGTGGTGAGGCAGCAAGGACATCCCTGTGAGAACCCACCTGCAGTTCCCAGGATCCCCATGTGCCCTCCATGAGAGTTGGGTTTTGGTGATGTCATTCCATCTTTTTTTTGGCCATCTCTGAGAAGAGTGTTTTGATCTGCCCTCTATTTTCCCTTCAACATTAAAAGATTCAGTCATCCGTGGGCTGAGCTCACCTGGTTTCCTCAGTCCCTTCTCTAGGTCAGGAATGAGCAGACAGAAGACACTTCTCTGCAACAACCTGAGGTAAGTGACCTCACCCACTGTGTGAATCAGTTTCCCCTCATTTTCTCTTATAACCTTCTCAATATCTGCACAGAGCAGCCACTGCCACCCATCCATGCAGCCTAAAAGTCACTTTCCACCCAGGGACCCTGAAGACCTCCTGGTCTCCTTGAAAAGCTTCACACCTCCAGGTGACTGCCTAGCATACATGGACTTGCTTTTCTCAACCTTGTGTCACCATCCCACCTCAACACAACCCACCAGTCTCCAGTGGTTGAAGGACAATACTGCAGGACAAGACCATGACCTTAAGCAACCCCACTAGGCACTGAGCTAATACAAAGCTGAAGACACCAGAAATCAGGAGGACATTGAGCAGTCTTAGATGAAAATTCCTCAAAACAGAAATACTGAATTTGGCTGTGAATTCTCCCACTCTAAGAACTCCACAAACTTGGGATTCTCCCCCTTCCCATTAACTCTGTCTTTTTTTGAGAACAAAAAGATTGATGGAGCTTAACAAGATGAATTACCTGATCTGCATATTCAATGAAGCTCAAATGCTCCATAAACTCGACATGAGTTTTAACAGTATTTAATGGTTTGCATTAATTAATAAGTCTTTAAAGATGTCAGACATTTGTAGATTTAAAAACTTTATAACTTTCGATAAATTCAGTGGGGCTTAATGAATTCCTCCAGATTTATACAGCTTCCCAAACACTCTCCATCTCAAATAATTCAATAGTCTATGAAATCTTAAGAGAATGGAAGGAAGAAAAGAAGGAAGAAATAAAAAGGGTGGGGAAAAAGGAGACAATTTATTGAGACATGATTTAATGGGAAGTAGATATATTTATCATTTCACTTCATTTCAACATCATATTGTGTTACTTGATTTATTTTTTGAGCATTTCTGGGGAAGAACTGTTGATGCAATGAGAGGTGTGGAGCTCACAGGCTGAGCAAAAACCACTGGCAGTGAAAATATTGGGGTTGCCCTTTTTAATGTGGGTGGGGTGAAACACTCCAAATCAGGGGTTCATCCCCAAGGACATCATAGAGACCTGAAAGGGACAAGTTACACCCTAGGGGGCCCCAGGGCCAGGGTGGACATGGATTAACACTGAGCTGACCTGGGACATTTTTATTATCCCAGAAAAATACATCCAAAGGGTGAAAATTTCACTAGTCAAAAGATTTTCCACAAAGAGAAAGGTTGTTCTGCAGGACAAACAGGTACAGGATCTCTAATTCCATCTCCCAGCCCAAGAAAGACATGGATACCCCATCTCTGCAAGTGTTCAAGGAGAGATGGGATGGGGCTTGGAGCAACGTGTTCTGGTGGAAGGTGTCCCTGCCTGTGACATGGGGGTTGGCACTGGATGAGCATTAGGGTCTCTTCCAACCCAAACCATTGTAGGATTCTAAAATAGTTAAAAGCTAAGATATTACCATTTACTCTTGGATGAAGTTTGATTTTCTGCCATTTCCAGGAATTTTACTAATTCAGAGATGGTCTCTTTACGTCTCATTTACCAGTGAGGACTTAATTATTCGTATTATGATAGTAGATGCACTCCTGTCCTTAGAAAAGGGATAACACACAGCTGGAGTCAGTGCTCCCCAGATGATTTATGGTTATTAGCAGAAGAGTTTCATTTATATCCTCCTGTAGCACAGAAGCACTGGAGAGCTCAGCCTCAGTCCTACAAAGGGATATCTCCCCGTTCCCATCAGGAGTAGTGCACTGTGGTGATGGGGAAGCCATGAATCATGTGAAATGGGGTCAGACCCCAGAAGAAAATCCCAACTCCCATGTCCCAGTTTGGTCTCTTGACCTAGAGGGTGCTGCTTCTCACCAAGCTCCAGAGGTCATTATGGCTGGTGAGGTTTCATTTTCCAACTGTGTGTGTGTGCACAGGCAAGGATTGCATTGCTAAAACCTGCTATTTCACTGGAATGTTCCCATCTTGAGGAATATTTGAAAACTTCTGTAATCAAAATAGGAGGCTTTCTTTTATGAATCAGAACCATTAAATTCTAAAACATTGCTTTTATTTTATGGGATGATGTTTTGATTCCTTGGAATCAGAAGGCTGCAATAATGTTTACAAAATAGCAGTAAATAGCTGCAAAATAAGGCCTAGATAGCACTTAAAATTCATGTCTCTATACTTATATATCTCTATGTACCTCTATGTCTCTGTATACAGAACCACAGACTTGAAAGACCTCCAAGATCATTGAGTCCAACTTTTGATCACCACCTTGTCAGCTAGACCAGAGCACTAAGTGCCACATCCAGTCACTCCTTAAGCTCCTCCAGGGATGGTGATTCCACGCCCTGGGCAGCCCCTTCCAATGCCTGAGAGCCCTTTCTGGGAAGAAATTCCTCCTGATGTCCAGCTTGTACCTCCCCTGGCACAATTTGAGGCTGTTTCCTCTTGTTCCCTGGCAGCAGAGCCTGACCCCACCTGGCTGCACCTCCTGTCAGGGAGCTGCAGAGAGCAAGAAAGCCCACCTGAGTCTCCTTTTCTCCAGGCTGAGACCCACCAACTGCCTCAGCTATTTCTAGTGCTCCAGCCCCTTCCCCAGCCCCATTCCCTTTCCTGGACACACTCTAGCTCCTCGGTGTCCTTCCTGTCATCAGGGGCCCAAAACTAATCCCAGGACTGGAGGTGCCTCAGCAGTGCCAGCACAGGGGGACAATCACTTCCCTAGTCCTGCTGGTCACACCAGTGCTGGTACAAACCAGGTGCCACTGGCCTTCTTGGCCACCTAGGCACACTGTTGGCTCATGCTCAGCTGAGTGTTAACCAGCACCCCTAAGTCCTTTCCCACTGGGCCACTTTGCAGCCAAACATACATCTTTATCTGTACCTGTATTTGTAATACCCACACACAGTTATGCGCGCACACACACACACGTAGAGAGTAATATATAAATTTAATATCTACATTGTGCTAGTATTATTTCTGAAGCAAACCATTTCAGAAATCCAATTCCACAAGCATATCCTAAAGGTCAACTTCTTACATCCATTTGTTATGAACACAAAGACTGGATATTCCAATTCCTCCCCACACCTTTGGTAATTACGTATTTCAGAAAAGCTCTTTGCTCAGAGAAAAGCAGAGTGAGAGGCAGGGGCAGGGATGAAAGCAGAGCAGAGGAAGGAAAGAGAACATAACTCATCCTCATGGGTGAGATATGTGTATGAATGGGCTGGGATTTATCCTAAAACAACTTCCCATGCTCGGAAGAAAGACAAGAAGGATCATAAAACCAATGAGTTTAGAGAGGGGAATGAGCCTTTGCTGTGGCTTGTTCAGGGAGTTATTGATTCTCCCATGCATCTCACCAGCCTTCTAGTTGAGATCACTCATCCCACTCCTACAACATATTGGATATATAAATCTCAGGGGACGGTCACTGGAATGTTGTCCCTGCCTTTGCAAAGGCCACTCTACAAGGGATGACATGTCATGCCTCAGGGCACACTGGCTGCTTTTACATGATGGGGCTGGAGAAGGAATCACAGGGCCACATGAGCCACTGCAGGCTTCATAGAGTGTTGCTGCAGCCTTTTCTTAATCATAATGACCTTGTGACAGAATCAAGATAATACAGAAATGAGAGTACAGCCCCCGCAAAGTAACGTGATGGTGCTAAAGTAGGTCAGGATCTACCCCTAGATTCACCAGCAGGAACGTGAACAGGTTGCTCAGAGAAGCTTTGGCTGCCCCATCCCTGGAAGTGTTCCAGGCCAGGTTGGATGGGGTTTGGAGCAACCTGGGCTGGTGGGAGGTGTCCTTGCCCATGGCAGAGAGTGGAATGAGATAAGCTTTAAGGTCCCTTCCCACCCAAACCATTCTGTGATTCTATGACCCTTCATCAAGCGTTTCTCCTTTTCTGTGACTCGCGTCGTGACTTGCCCACATTCTCCATCCGGTTGTGTCCAACATCACATAATTTGGGGCAAAATGGCCCAATGCACTCCTCTCCATTTCCAGTACAAAGTGCTCTCCTATATTCTGAAACCTCCCTTCTTGCTCCCTTCATTTTATCCTCACTCCTGTGCATCACTTGGAACAAGAAACAAGGAGAAAAGAAGCTCTGGAGCCCTTATCCCAAACTGGCGTCTCTCCTCTGCCTGTCAGATGTGACAACTGGGATGCTATCGCTGCCCTCCATGGCTTTGGCAGGACCCTGTCTGCAGCAGGCAGCAGGAAGCTCAGTCCCTGTGGTGGGAGTCACAGGGATGCTGCCATCCATATGGAGATTTGCACTGAGGGTACATGTTGCTGACGTGCTGTTGCCTCCGCTCGTCCGACGGAACCCGACTGCGCGTCTGGCTCACTCCTGTCGCTCATTTGCTAACACGGATCGGCTGCTTGGACTCACAGCATCCTGGGAACTTCCTGGCTATCAGCTTTACTGGGCACGCTGAGTTAGGAGACAAACAGAGGAAGCAAGTCTGTAATTGCAACAGAGGGGAAAGCTGCAGGGGAGTTTGTCCCTGAATGACAAACAGGAGCTGTAAAAGCAAGAAGAGGCTGAGGGAAAAGGAATAAACAGTCATGACTGTGGCTTGACCTGCTTTGTTGCACGGGCTACAGCCAAGTGCCCCAGAGAAGGGGGAAGCAGGTCTCACTCCTCATCCCTGAGCTGACACAGCAGCACCAAACATTTTGCTGTGGCCATCCACTCACCAGACCTGACCAGGCAAATCAGACCTGGACTTGAACTGCTGTTAAAGAAGATCTTGCCAAGGCCAGAGCACCTTGGTGGACTGTTGTGGTGTTGATAAATGACCACTAAAACAATGCTATGGCTGTGCTTAGAGCTGCACACTTGTGAGCTGGTGTGGTCTGCCGAGTCTATAAGCACTGGGAAATTGAGTCACAGAGCAGTGACCTAATTTGCTTAGTGCTCCTCTGGCCTGGACCACAGAATCACAGAATGGTTCAGGTTGGAAAGGATCACTGAGGGTCACCTGGACCAACACCCCCGTTCAAGCAGGATCCCCTAGAGCATGTTACTCAGGATCATGTCCAGATGGTTCTGGACAATCTCCAGTGAGGAAGATTTCACACTCTCTCTGGGCAATCTGTTCTAGTGCACAGTCACTCACACAGGAAAGAAGTTCTTCCTTGTGTTTACGTGGAACTTCCTGGGCATCAGTTTCTGCTTATTGCCTCTTGTCCTATTGCTTGGCACCGTAGAGCAGAGCCTGGCTCCATCCCCTGACACCTCCCTGCAGATACTGACAGACATTTATAAGGTCCCTCAGTCACCTCTTCTCTAGGCTGAACAAGCCCAGCTTCCTCGGCCTTTCCCTGCTCCAATCCCTTTAGCATCTTTGTAGCCTCCACAGGATCCATTCCAGGAGCTCCATGTCTCCCTCTGTAATGATGCCACCCTCAAGGAAATCAGAATTCCAGGGACATGAGAGAAAGGACAGCACTCTCCCATAAAAACACAGAAGTGTGTTCTTCCCTAGAGGAATCACAGACTTCATCTGCTAACTGCAGCTGGGAGCAGCCAGACACCAGACTGGCTGATGTTGGGTTGCCTAAATTCAAGGGGAGCACCCCAAGGCAATGCAAGTGGTCAGAAGGACTGAGGAAATGAAAATTTGAAGAGCTTTTGGGAAAGAGATCAAAATTTTCCTTCAACACTGCCTTCTGCCCTATGTTCCTAGTCCTCCTTGAAGGTTTGGGTACTCGCTGTCCTGAAGCTGGGCCGATAAAAAAAATAGTCTGTGCCCTTTTTGGATAATATAATAAAGACTTAGATGCTTTTCGGACGTCAGCCACTGCCAGTAATCAGTGCTTCGCAGCTGCTGAGTCACAAATAGCTTGAAAAATATTTCCAGTCCTTGCTCTCCTGAGAGCTAATCCCAGAACTGGCAGTCATAAAAAAAAATAAATCTCCAAATTACCAGAATGGCCCCAGAAATCTCTTTTAAGGCGATTAGTTAGATGTTGGTTCTGGATTGTCTTTACCTCGTTGCTTTCTCCTCCATGTTCCTCGCTCCTCTTTTTTCCCTGGATGCCCCCACATGGTTGGAAAAGGTCATTCTGTCCCTAATTCTCCAAACCAGCCCTATCCCCAAAGTCTTGGGATCTGCTCTTCTCCTGGCATGGGTTGTGTCTTTGTGCTCCTTCCCCACACCTGCCTTGTCCCCTTTCCATGTCTTGCCCTTCCAGAAGAACAGATAAAACATATCACTAAGCACAAAGAGATTTTTTTTCCTGATTTTTTCGATGGGTGTTTTTTTACACTTAGAGGGAGAACAGAGAAGTTCCCACGTGGCCTTGCCCATGGAATTCTCAAGTTACCCTTCAAACCAAACATAATCCCTTGGCACAGCCAAGGATCTTGCCTTGGTATCGAAAGGGCTCCTCTAAGTTTCTCTTAAGCTTGTTCAAAATTGGTCTATCCATTATTACTACGAAGAAAAAAGAAGAAATAACCATCTCCTTCATGGCACTTTTTTCAGGGAATGCCAAGTCGTCATCAGCAATTAAGAAGAAAACAAAAAAGGGCAGCTGAAGCCAATGTGAGCATGTCCATGCAGCTGTTTCCATCATTTTAAATACATAAATATATCAATAGCATAAATTATATATAAATAAAT
>NW_008652091.1:224590-244530 GCF_000695815.1 Acanthisitta chloris | reverse complement strand
TGCCACAGCAGCGCCTGACCCATCCCCTCCGTGCTCCTTCGCCGTGCTGACCCCGGGGGAGCTCACCCGCCCGTTTAGTGCGGCTCTGCAAAGCGGAGGAGCTCTGGAGGATGGTTCCGGACAGAAACAGTGCAAAATGAGGTTTAAATGGGAGAAAATTCAAGCTTGTTTTAAGTGAGAGGTCCTAGGACGGGCCAGCAGTGAGTGGTGGGTGATGCTCCTGGTTTTGTTTTGCTTGTTTGCTTGTCCACGACGTTCATAGCTGGAGAAGCTTTTTGTGGTCTCTGCAGAAGTTTCTGGGGTCGGTAAATTGTGGGAGAACTGTAAGCGAAACCAGGTACTCAGTTTGAAAGGTGGAACTTTTGTTCTTTGCAGTAGTAAATATCTGAAGCATTTACCTAATATGAAGTCATTGAGTTTACAAACCCCCTCGTTTAAAAAGCACTGCCTGTTCTTTCTGAGGAAAGGTCTGTATGTCTGCACACAAGGCCTTGTATTCAAGTTTCTAACCACCTTTTTTTTTTTCCTTTCAATATGTCATGTCTTGATGTTTATTCAGTCTTGAATTTCAGCATGTCAATTCTTAAAATTTATTTTGGCGACTGATACATGTGGAGAGCTTTTAATCTTAAACAAGCTTGAAGAAATTTGAGATGGGCTTGATAAATGTAATGTGATCGTCAAACTATTTTCTCTATCTGGGTGGATGGGTTGGTGGATGACTTCTGTAATTGGGCAGGATTCATCCCTCTTTCAAAAGAGAAGTTTCTGCTCTGGTACTCTGACACCTTTACTTTTTAATAAATAACTTAGATGTTTTGGGAGTAGAGGAGATGCTATCAGGAAATTAATATTTTTTTGAGATCTGAGTAATAAAATTAGTAGTGTTTTCTTAAACTTCTGTATTAAGTGTTTTTTTGACACTTCTGTTGTCTGTTTTCAGCCTAGGACTAGGGAATGTTGTAGCTATCTCATTTGTATATTAAATCAGTGATAATGTTTGCAGAAACAATTTCAGTTGCAGTGGTGCTTAGTAAGTGGAATGGACAGCTCTGGGCTAAAAAAGTGCAGTGTTCAGAAGGAAAAAGTGCTGTGCAATAATTTGTTGGTTAGAGCATGGGAAGGAAGCAGCTTGTGGAAGGAGGACTCTTGCCATGCATATTAGGATATTAGTGGTAGGTACATGGAGTGGCAGGTGAGGAAGGAGGAGAGTTTGAAGCAGCTGAACACAATCTGTGTTGTCATGTTAAAAAGAAGAGATGGGAATGAAGGAAGGCATCTGAGACACTCCATAGAAATCATAGAAAATTCTCCCGTCTCCTAAGTCAGAATGCAGTGACTAAACTGTAAATGTGAATCTAGTGGCCCTAATCCCTTAATACTTCTTTGGGTAAGGGTTTTGGTAGTATTACTGACTTATAGAGCAGCATATGTACAGCCTGTCATTATAGTTCGTATGAAATCACGTGCACAGTGACACTTGTCAAACCTGTTTCTCTTGCAGGTGTTAGCCAGATATTTAAAAACACGTATGTAAAAATAGCACTGTGAATATGTTATTGACAAAGGTTTGTGTCACTGACAGCCCATGGATAATCTATGCCCAAAAGATCCTCTAACACTTCTACTGCGGAGGTTCTCAACCTATGACTTGAAGGGAAGTGGCACACGTAAAGACGGTGTGAGCATCTCCATGTCTATGTCCACAACTGAGAGCTACCGTTGCTCCCAACAGTAGTGGCAATGCTAGGGAAGCAAACTAGATTTGGGAGCCTTGTGCTAAGTTTATGGACTTTGTGATTGGCTATTTGACAAAGCTTTCATATTGTTTTGCAATAAAGGTATTGTTTCTGTAGAAGTATTTGGGAGGAAAGTACCTGTTCAGATCTACCACAATACCTGCCATGCAAAAACTCACCTGTATCTGCAAAGTGATAATTGTATAAAATTCTTGGTGTTAGATGGTGTGTCTGAGAAAAACAAAAAAATTACTGCTGTTTTACTGTGGTGAGTTGCTGTAGTAGTGATTATTTTGAGAATTTGCTCATGAGTCCAAGGAGTAATGCTGCTTTTTCTGTAGCTTTGTGCTAGTAATTTGGCAGCAGCAAAGCTATTTTGCCCATCTGTTCTAGCTTCATTTTGGCAGCATTTCAAACATGGATTTCCTGATCTTTAAGGATTTGTTTCTGAAATCACAGGGCCTGTAGTTCTGGATTCTGAAGTCTTTGGCTTTCTTAAAAGGTGAGGAAGTTACTACACTACAGTAGTGTTCATGCTAGTGAGCAGTGTATATCCTATGTTATATTAATTTGTTCCAGCAGCCTCAAACAACTTGAAAACAAATTTGGAGTGAGATATATCTTTCCATTTTTGGCCAAAAATGGAAACTTAATAAACAGCATAATAATCACTTCAGTTTCTGCCTAGCTGGGTCAGTGCTTTGTTTTAATAAGTCTTACTGTTACATTCCAGAATTAAAAAAGTTTGAGCCCTAGTTGGGATTGAGCACTAGTTTACTGTTGGGGGTGTTATAAACTGATTATTTGTTCATTCACTAGGTAAAAACTTGTAAATTAAATGACTGGAAAGAAATTTTGCCGTCAGTTGGTCCCAACTACCTGCTGATAGAAAGTTGCTACATGTCTGTTTCAGGAACTTGGACCCAGATCATCAAATCAGTGTTGTTTTCATGGGTTCCAGGTTTGTGTAGGGTGATGTGAGCTGCTTTTGCACCTTTGGAGCTCTTTTAGAGTCATTTGATGTGCCGATGACTGCACTGTGGGTTGTGTGCAGGGAAGACCTGCCAACGTAGTACTTTCATATAGCAAGTGAAATCTCTTTGGAAATGATTATTTGAACTTAAAACCAGTCATACAAAATAACAACAGTAGTGCTATCCAGTGCATTCTTGTTGATGAGATGGCAAGGAAGGAGATTTATTGGAGAGAAAATTTCTTGTGAGCAGTAGGATATTAATGCTGGATGGTTGGAGTGGCAGCTGGAAAGGAACATTGAGTTATGCCTGTGGGCACTAGAGGAAATAACTGGAAATCAGTTTCTTAAATAATTCTGCTTAATAATAATTATTTAAAATTGTTTTTCTGCTGAAGGATTCTGGTGACTTTTTTAGCAGTTATTTTGTGACTTTGTCTTTGGGGACTCCTCTCTGGTTAAGTATTTCCGAAATAAATATAAGTGTGGCCACATCAAGGCTGATAAACTGACTTACAAAACAGCCTTATGAAACAGAAAACTGGATTTAAAAATAACACATAGGTAGATAACTAGGCAATGGCTTTATGCTATATTTTGATTTTTAGATGTTGGAATGAATTTCTAAGTCTTCAATGATGCTGTTAGATTGCTCCTAAGTGCTTAATGTTTTATTTCTAGCTGTGAATTCTTATAGAAGATTGATAGCTCTGCCAACATTTGCCCACCATAGAAGATGGGTGGATTAATTTCAAGATGGAGGGTAAGTAAAATTGTGTAACAATGTAATCATCTTTAGTCTAGAAGATGGGAGTGCCTAGGACATGTTTCTTAATGCCTGTTGGTTGACCAGTAATGCTGGTTGAATGTTAGTGCTAAACTTTTCCCATGAATGTGTCGCTTAAAAGTCTAGTAGTGAGACATCGTGACCAAAAGTATTTTCTACCAAATCACTAAACTGAAACCATGCTGGTGTCTGTTATTTTCTTTGCAGTATCAGTCTGGCACTGGCTTGGTTCACTTACAAAAATGTAATTGTCAAGCTTTCTGTAAGTCTAAATAGTTTTGTGGCACTTCATTGGGATAGATGTGGCAGCAACTGTGACTTGAAAGATTGGTGGCTGTTTTAGGTCAAAATAGATACATGCAGAATATTATTCTGTGTGTTTTGACAAATATTTTGGTAGGTATTTGTGCCTACACATCTGTCTTCCTGTCTGCTTTTATTAGCTTGTATATTATTGAGTGGTGTACTAAGTTTATGAGGAAGAAGAGGCATGAGGTTTTTGACTGCTCGCTTGGTAGGTGCGAGGGGAGTCCAGGTTTGCCTTCGCTTATTACCCGTTGATTTCAGAGCCTCCCATAGAAAACTCCTTTAAAGGTGAAAGTTAGATGTGATGTCAGTTTTGTGTAACAAACTCACTTTCATGGTGATGCAGTGTGGGCTATGTTTTTTGTGTCATGAAGGGTTGGGAAAGACTGTGGTTTGATACTTCTGTGAAATTAGGAAGGATTCCTAGAGGGAATTTTAGGTTGCTCCTAAGGGGAATTTTACTGGAGATGATAACACTTATATGCAGTTACTTATGATTTATTTAGAACATGTGTCTTTGTATAGAAGGATTAGTAATAAAAAGCTGAAGTACTCAGGTACTTCATCTATATATTCTCTTTGTTTTGCCTAATTCCTCCAGTCATAGATTCTGTCCTGGTTTTACTTCCCACCCACATATGTATTATTATTGCTGTACATGCATTTATAGGTTTTCATCTTTTGTGATATAGGAGAGGAGCCTTCAGTTAAGAGTAACACCAACTGTAAAATAGTGATTGATTACACTTCCTTCTATTTGTCAGTATAAAAGGAGTAAAACTTCTTACCTCTATGTAAAATAGAAAATTAATTAATCAGTTATGAATATGTCTTTTTGTTAGGAAACTTTTAATGTACAGAATCCTCAAAATGCTAAGGTGTTTTTGAAGTGAGATTAATATCTTTGTTCTTTCCCTTGTAAGCAGACAAAGCCTTCCACTGTAGAAGTATTAGAAAAAATAGATAAGGTATGTGTTTGCTTTTTGGAGTTTTGTTTGTTTGGTTTTTTTTTTTTTTGTTTTTTTTTAGAAATAAGCATCCTTTTTGCTGGCCATGTATTCTTTTCACATTAGGTAAAATACTGTCATGGAATTTTAAATTATTTTGGTAATTATTCCAGTGCTAGAGATTCAGAGTTTCAGATTAACTGCTACCTTTTCCCCACTTACTGTAGTAATTTTAAAACATACCCATACTGTATAATAGATAGTGAGAAACTACAGTTCAGATTTTTATTTAAAGAGCCTGAAATGGGAATGAATGTGAAGCTGCCTTGATTACACACTTGAATTATAACTAATGGTTAAACTCCGATGTAATGGAAAATGTCACTAATGACAAGTTACATTCATCAGATTGATTAGAAAAGCTTTAACATGTGGGTTTATGTGTAAAAATTGTAACTGCCCTGGTAGTAAAGTAAGGTCGGGGCAGAATAACTGAATAGACAGTTCAGTAATCAGTTTGAATTTCTCACTAGCATTTGCAACAGATGTCTGTGCTCTGTGGGGGAATGAACTATTTTGAAATACTGTTGATATTTTTTGTTTTCCTTTTAATGAAAGTGTGAGTACTCCCTGAAATACAGACAAAATGGTTAACGTAGCAGAGCATTGGTTGATCACATGCCAGAAGCATCATATAGATGTTCAGTATTTCACTCTTAATGTGAGGAAAGTACTGAAAGGTAAACATGTGAAATGATGGAGAGGTTTCAGCGATTTCCCATGTTAGTAGAAAAGTGTTTAAAATTCCACAAGTGCCTGATGAAAGTTTTAGGATGCAAAGTATGGTTAGCAGTGATTTATGTGATCATAAAGACTGCCATTCATAAGATCTAGCATTTTTCACTTGACTCAGATATATTAATGCATTATAAATGTGAAAAAGTGCTGATTTGTAATATTTCTTTCCAGTTGCTAATATGGTGCAAGTAGCTAATATCATAACCTTAATAGTGTGGTGTATTTATGCTATGTAAGTTATCTTTGGGCAAATATTGTCATTTATCAAAAAGCTGCTTGACTTTCCTAATAAAATATCAAATTGATAGGGCTGATTTTAGAAACCATTTAAAGGCAGCGTAGTAAGACCATCTACTGATTTCACTAATAAGGTTGAACCCTGTTTATTTACAGGAAATAAAGGCATTAGAAGAATTTAGAGAAAAAAATCAGAGGCTACAGAAACTATGGGTTGGAAGGCTGCTTCTCTACTCCTCACTTCTTTACCTTATTACTTGCTTAATTGTATATCTGTGGTGTCTTCCTGATGAGTGGACAGCAAGGCTGGCAATGACACTTCCATTTTTTGCATTTCCATTGATGTAAGTAAATATGCCTTTTTTTTTTTATTTTCTAACTGCTGTCTCTTAGATAAAAGGAGATGGAAAATACATCTCAGCAGGGGTTTGGGTTTGCTTTGACAATCCTTGAGATGTCATAACTTGCTGAATTTTTTCTTCTAAAATAAATCCAAGTAGTTAGGCAGACACTTTCTTTGAGAGGAATGTCTCTCGTGGGTCTGGGTTTAGTATAGAACTGAGTTTTACCATCAAAAGATGATAGCATCTAAAGTTACTTGGCTTATCAAAACTATACTAGGGCTAGAGAGACACCTATATCTGAGCAGCTGCAAGGTAGTGTATGTATTTAATATATATAGATCATAATGCTTAAAATGCATATTATAATGCTTGTAAGCAGAAGAGCATTATCTTGGGTTTTATTCTTACTGCTATTTGAGAAGTAACATTACTATATCAAAGTAAGCTATATGTTGCCTATATGTAAAATGTAGCATATAGAACCGGGGGGAAAAATACAGGAATGAATGGAGAAACTTACGTATTAGATGAATGTTACCATAGTGTTGACTTGAAAGGTTACAAACCTAAGTATGTTGAAGGCTAGTTTTACATAATTAGCTGTTTTTCTAGGGAATCATTGACTGTTTTTGTCAAGGAAAAAATACCCAGACTTCATTGGATGTCAACAGGACAAAGTATTGTCTATGTTTTTGTTCCACAGAGCTGATTGGCTGCTCATCATGATGAGTGCTTTTGTTTTCTAAGAATGCTACTTCTCTAAAAGTAATAAAATGGGCTCCCACCTCACTAAACAGCTGCTTTGCTGCCTCCCCTTCCCCCAAAGCATCAAGGAGGAGAAAGCAGCCTGCTGAGCATCTTTACCACTAATGGGGTGCACAGTGCATTTTTTATTTGCTGAAATGAACATAGAATCATAGAATTTTAGGGGTTGGAATGGATCAGATAGTCCCATTTCCCTCCCATGGGCAGGGACACCTCCAGAGCAGGTTAGGTTGCTCAAGGCCTCATCCATCCTGGCTTTGAACACTGCCAGGGTTGGGGCAGCCACTACTTCCCTGGGCAACCTGTGCCAGTGTCTCACCACCCTCACAGGAAAAAACTCCTTCCTAATATCTATCCTAAATTTCCTTTCCTTCAATTTGAACCTGTTACCCCTTGTCCTGTCACTGCATTTCATAACAAAGAGTCCCTCTCCAGCTCCCCTGTAAATCATCATAAATGCTGTCCATATTTGTGCAGCATCTTTGTGAGTGCCCTAGCTCTAGACTGGAAAGGCAAAGTCAAATATAAGTATTTAAGGATTCATAGCTTTGATTAGCTTGGGTCAGCATAACATAACATGCAAAAGAACCCTAGTTTAAAGATGCTTTTTGTATGTCATACTGTGTTATGCATAATGTACTAATATGCTGCTTTTATGGAGTCCTGTGGAGAAGATACATGGGCAAAAGTATTTTGACTGGAAAGGATTAATATAGAAATTATAGCTCATATTAGTCTTTGGCAGTAATAAGAATTGATTTTATTCTTAAGGATGTGAAAGTCTTTGTTGTTAGTGTGTGAAGCTTGCTCATGCTAATAGGGAAGGCTTGTAGAAGAGGAAATATTACCAGCCTCCTTTCACATAGGTTTGATAGAATGAGTGTAGAAATGGAAACTTTTATTATTGAAGGTGATGGCTTCTAGTGCTGTAGTGTGAATTTTCACACTGGATTTTTATTCTCTAGTTTGTCCTCCAATTCTGCTTTTTTTCCAAGATGGCTCTCTGTAAAATTCCATTTTAGATATCAGCTTACTAACATTTAGAATTAGACTGTTGTTCTCTTATGACTTGCAACTGTTTATCTGATATTTTTTTTTCCTTGAGCTATTCCCTTTCAGCTTTTTTTTTAGCAGATATGAATGGCAAGCAGCTGCCAGCTTGTCTTTGTTCCCGGTCAAGAGGTGACTCCATGTTGAATGCCTGGTGCCACCCAGTAATAGCTCTAGAGATTTTTCAGCCCTAATCAGACTGGAATATGTCTGCCTTTTCCAACTTGCAGTCAGTCACCACCTTATTTCTGCCTTAGGTCAGTCCCTCAGGGTCTCAGCAAGTTACTGATGCTGGTAGAGCAAGTTATGTTTTAGGAATATAACTTCATTAATTTTAAATGTATATTGAAATACCTGAAAAGCTGAAGAAATACATTAGAAGGAAATGATTTTTATTTTGTAAAATTGGCCTGATGTAGTCTGCTTTTAAACTTTCACCTCGAAGTTCTTAAAGAGGAAATCTGTTAGCTTAGAATACAGCTTTAGGTAGAAGATTCTTTATTAAGTGTACATTGAAAAAGCAGTAATGCTTTTGCCTGTGTAACAAGGTATTTGTTCTGCTCTAACCCTGTAAACATTTATTTCTTCTGATACTTCATGGAGACATGTTTTGCACTGTGTAAGTAGACACACCCATCTGTATTCTTAGTGTAGTTATAGCACACCTTGGAAGGTGGAATAGTTAAACTACTTTCTCTCTTACCTTGCATAGGTTACTGTTGCATTTCAGTTGCCTCATCTAACTTGCCTAACTCAGGTTGTGTTGTTAGTACTTGAAGGCATTTTGAACTGAGCAACCATTATATGAATGCAAAAGATGTTCTTAGGAATTTCATAAGCCAAAACTCTATTTGAAATCCTTTAGCCTTTTGCCTGCTTTCTTACGCTGGCTATTAGAGAACCTTTCTAGCTATTAAGGGTTTTGTTTTTCTTAAATGAAAGATTGCTGGTTTAGGCTCTATTATTTTAGGGGGGTTTTGGATAAGATGCTGGGTATGGCTTGAAGTATGAGGTTTGCCACTTGGCTTGGGCTGAGTAACTTGCCAGGAAAAGTGTCAACTTAGAGATTAGAATTGCTTATAATTATTAAAACAAATGAAGTCATAATGATTGCAGAAAGACCTTTCAAATGTAAAATGCTCATGGATCAGTTTAACTTTATTGTGAGCACAGATAAACTGCTCCATTGTTTGAGCTAAGTCAGCTGAAACCCTTCAGAAACTGAGTGGATTCAGAGCTCTGTAAAATCGCCAGGAGTCAGGTCAGTTAACTCTGCTTTGGGAGAGCATTTGTACAATAGCTGTATCTCATGGTTTTCATTGGTATTGAATTCTTTCCACAAATCTCCTGGGTCTTAATTTTGGGGCTTAGTTGGTAAGCTTGGTTTTTTTGGGTAGCATGCATTATAAATCTATCAAAAGAGAAGTGATGACTAAGTAATTTTCAGCTAAACATTTTAGTAAGCGATGATGTTACTTGCTGCTGCCTTAGTATTTCTACCTTTAGTAATACTTGATTAAATTTTAATGGAAAGGACTTTATATTAAGCAATGATGATGTATTGGTGACAAGATGCTAATTTAATTTTGATTTTTTAAAAAATATAAATATTTCTTGAAGTGTTCTATTTGCTAAACAACCCACAAATGGTTAGTGTAATATATTTTAATGAGTATAATTCTTCTTTCTGTTTTAAAGAATTTGGTCTATAAGAACATTGCTCATCTTTTTCTTTTCCAAACGGACAGAAAGGAATAGTAAGTATATTTTCTGTGGGTGGTTTTTTTTTTTTTGGCGGGGGG
Organism: Acanthisitta chloris; assembly: GCF_000695815.1. Taxonomy (NCBI): domain Eukaryota; kingdom Metazoa; phylum Chordata; class Aves; order Passeriformes; family Acanthisittidae; genus Acanthisitta; species Acanthisitta chloris. Next base: position 234,782 of record NW_008652091.1, on the reverse strand, counting down.
GTGTGTGTTTGTCTTTTAGAATATGGGGCTAGTTGTGAATGACGGTAGTGTAAATGGTTTTGATCATTTGGCTTCCAGGAGGACAAGAGTAACCTTCAGATGATGCTGAAATGGGTAGAAAATGGGAAAGGAAATAGAAACAATAGTGGTAGTTCTCTTAATACTCGCATCTTAGAAGTATTCCTGCAGTTTTAATCTGTTATCCTTATGTATAAGAGAAGAGATTTATAGCAGATATGCTTAATTTATTTGTCAAGATAGCTTTTCTCTCCCAAGTTCTCCAAAGCATGCTTATGTTTTCCTGAGTGGGAAAGGTACAAGCAGGTGTTTTTCTACGTTTTAGAGAGCTAAGGAAAATTGGGTGTCATGTAATAAAACTAAAAAGCAATGCAGGTGTTCAAGTATATATAAAAAGTTGATAAATTTTGGATTACAGTGAATCTGCATGCTATTTAAAAAGTGTATCTGTGGCACTTGTCTGCAGTAGTTAGAATTCGTTTAGGCTTTCTTGGAAAGCAGTCCAGCCTGTAACAACATCTCATGGTGATGTGAGCAATAATACAGGAAAACCTCAGTGTTGCACTATGTTTTATGACTTGCAGAACAGCATGATGTATTTAATTTGTGACAGCTTATGAGTTAAACATCACTTTCGGAATTTTTCTTAAAAGTAACATTTGCATTTGATATGCAAGCACAGAACATACATTTTTATGTAGAAATAAAATTGTCCATATATTCTGTGGTGGTGTGTGATTCATTTCTAAGGTGAATATATATTTGCATTTCATGGCTGAATAAGGGCAAAAAGGATGCATGTTTTTCTAGTTTGCTTAAATGTTTTTATTGCTGTTTTGAGCATATAAGCAAGTCTAGTGCTTTTGTTGAACCTGTGTATAAAAGCTTTTAAAAGATGATAGAACATGCCAAAAGGGATTATTTCTGTGTAGTTCCAGAGATTGAAGTGTTTTACCTTGAAGATAAGTCCTGTATTTTAAAGAGAAGAATCAAATGCATGGTGCAAGACTTACAGCAGTAAAACAGGAGAAAGTATAGCTGAGAGAGCAAACTGGCAACTGAGTGGCTCAAAGCTAACCTTTTATTCTGGGATAAGTTAATCTAACACATTGAGTCACTGGAGATAGTTATTTAAATACTATAAAGCTCTGTTCCGGATAACCAGTGTACACCAGATTTGGGAACCATGCTCTGAATAAGGAAAATTTGTAGCTAGACTCTAGGAAAGGATGTAGAGAGATGATGGAATTTCAGTTTTTAAGACTGGTCAGGCAAAAAATTGTTAGGTAAGATTTAGGCTGATCCATCCCAAAGTGTGTGGAAAATAAATCAGGTATATTCCAGGTATTGACTTCTCTAGTATGAATTCTTTTTTCTGTAGGTTTCATTAAGATGAAATATATTGGTTTCTTGAGAGTACTTTGCAGTAATTGCCATTTGGCCACATTTGAAGGGGCAGGTGTTTCATGATGTTCTTGTTGAATACAGGAGGTAAAGTGATCAGAAACAAAGACCCACACTTTAAATTGGTTGCATTGCTTTGTGGAAGGCTATGCCTGCAGATGTTCTAGGCATTTCTGTACCAAAAGCAGTTCGTTTCTTAAGTAAATATTAGTAGTTGTCTGTATTCTGCTGTTTATTTGGCCGCATGGTACCATACTGCATTGCAGTACATTTCGAGCTGTTAATCTGTGTGGGGCTATATGAGAGACTGTGTTCTAATATAAATGTCCAATTTGGTGAAGGGAGGTATCTTACTAATTTGAAGATGCACACTCTCTGGAATTGTTCATCTTCTGTGGTCCATCTCAGTACTAGGTATGGTCTTGTTCTGTGTCCTGTTTATCTTAACTGATACAGATGCTATAGTTACCCTTTGATTTCATAAACTTTCAAACATGTGCATGCACAACTTTAGTATTCTGCACATTTAACAGAGGATTATTCTATCAAAATGGGTTTCTACATTCTGGAAAAGTTCAAGTCATTATTTGTTCCCTTAATTTAAAGTAGCTGTTCCTGAAGTAACTTTGAGTGGTATGACATACTTATATATATATATGTAAAGATACAAAAAAGGAGTATATTTCGTTTGGTGGAATTTGGTTTTGTGTCTTGGAGTTCTATGAAGCTTTTTCTTTCTTTGAAATCTGAAAAGTGGGTAAAAATAGCTATATTTTTACAGGAAGTAAACTGCCAGTGTTCAGTAGAGCTGAGAAGGGGGAAGAAGTTGTAAAGTTTATTGTTAAATTCTTCTTGCTGTGAAGGAGGTAGTAGAAAGCTAGTTTATTGAGAGAATATCTATTTTCTACATAAGGCAAAGCTTTATTACAGCAAGTTTTCCATGAGTGTCAAGCTACAAACATTGACTTAAAGGGAAATCTCATGTGCCTTTGACCTTACTTCTTTCCCTCCCTCTTAGGTGCTGTGCCTACTAGTTGTAACAGTCTTTTAATATTTACTATTAAAATGACCTTCTGGTAGCTGTTCTTCCAAAACTGGGGGGTTTGCTGTAGTCTGAAAGTATTGAAAGGGTGAAATAGATTGAGCTTTGACGCTGGGAATTGTCCTGGCATTTGAAACTAGTATGTGTTAAGAGGCTTATGTGAAATACTAAAGCCAGTAAATCTGGTACTCAGATATATTAATGCTTAGACCTCAAGCTTTTGTCTGTAGTTTGACTCATGAGATTAAGTGTATTTGCTCCATTGTTGTACCAGTTTTAATGTAGGTCAAAGCAGGGCACTGGCTAGAATTGGTTTGCTTAATGAGGAAATGGTACATAAAATTTTTAATAGTTATAACTGTAAAGTGATAACAGTGAGCTATAATTTATAAGCAGTTTCAACATTTTAGCTGATTTATTTTCACATAAAAACTTCGGTTATTTTATGCAAAGTTTACTGATGTTTGGTATTGACAGTGGCCAGTGCATAATTTTTCCTGATCTCACAGGGCAAAGTCATTGTTTAGAGTGTGCTGAAATTACCTCATTTGTATTTGGAAACTAATGTACAATGTCCTTCTTTTAGATGATGCACTGGAAGATTTAAAATCTCAGAAGAAAAAAATAGTAAGTTGAACTTCAAGAAAAGCTTGTTATTACAGTCTACTAAAAGTGGTGTATGTCAGATATTTGCATCAACTAGATCAACACTTAATCTCAGCAAGACAAATTTAGGATGGAAAAGTCTTGGATAACTTGCCCTCTTCGTGAAGCTGTGACACTGAAAGCTGTTTCCTCTCATCTTAAGAATTTCTTAAGGAAGTTTGCTGTTCACATATGTTGTTGGCTTCATCTCCTGCCTTGCAAGGCAGTGCATAAAAACCACCACCAAAACACATAAAAACCTGAACACTGCTCTCCCCCCCCAACTGCCCTTCCTTCCTCTAAAAACTCCAAAAGTTGTATTATTAGGCTTTATTGTTGGTGAGTTTCCCATAGTGTTCACCTCATACCTTCTGGATTTTACTATGATGGCTAAGTTAATAGAAAACCCACAACAAAGATACCACAGAGGAATTAGGTAAGAGTGTGGTATTTTGTCATGGTCTTCCACTCTGCATGTAGATGCAAAAAAGATAACCTGTACCTAATTATGTGATTGTCCTTTTGTTAAGAGGATTTGCTACTATTTAAATGGATGTGTCCTTTGGTTGGAGTGGTGATAGAGAGGGTTTAGGAGGGGCTTACAATTTCTGAGAAAGAAAGTGCATGACAACTATGTTGTCAAGTTTATTTTATGAAAACTGCTTAACTGAAATGAGTTAATGTCTCCAGTTACCATAGTCATTTGGTAGCTGTGGAGGGAAAGTTCTTGGAATAGCATAACACCACGGAAAACAAAACAGTTCTTGAAATCTTAAATGTAAAATCTTGAGTTCTAGTTTAGTTTTCTGTAATCATGACAATCTTCATATTTATTGTAGCAAAACTAGTAATGCTAGGTGCATCAGGCAAAGTATTGCCAGCTGGTCAAGGGAGGTGATTGTCCCGCTCTACTCTGTGCAGGTGTGGCCTTGCCTTGAGTACTGTGTGCAGGTTTAGGCATCACAATATGAAAAAGATATTAAGCTATTAGAGAACTTCAAAGGAGAGGAAGCCATATGAGGAGTGATTGAGGTTACTTAGTCTGTTCAACCTGGAGGAGACTGTGCAGAGACCTCATTGCTGTATACAGGTTCCTCACAAGGGGAAGTGGAGGGACTGGTACTGATCTCTCTGGCAACCAGTGACAGGACCCAAGGGAATGGTCTGAAGTTGTGTCAGGGGTGTTTTAGGTTAGGTATTAGAAAAAAAGGTTCTTCACCCAGAGAGTGTTTGGGCACTGGAACAGCTCTCCAGGGAAGTTGTCACACCACCAAGCCTGACAGAGTTCAAGAAGCATTTGGACTATGCACTGAGGCACAGAGTGTGATTCTTGGGAATGTCCTATGCATGACCAGGAGTTGGACTCAATGATCCTTGTGGGTCCCTTCCAACTCTGAATATTCTGTGATTGTGTGTTAAGTTAATTAGCTATAATTAAGGCACTACTTCAAGATACATCTTTTCTCTACTTGATCATAAGCGATACTGTTGTGTTCATGACTGTTTAGTTGTAATTTTGGCCTTGGAGTTCTCAGTTAATGAGGATATCAGCCCTTAAGCCTGAACATGTATAGATGAGTGAGTTCAGAGGGTTAAGCATATTAAAGCAAGGACACAGGACATGGATTAAGCTGACACAGCTGGGAATTAGTGGAGAGTTTACCTGGAGCAGCAGTCGTAAAGATGGGATAATTCTTAGCTGAGGACAGACTTGTGAAGATAGTATAGTAATTACCTTGCTAATTTTAGAATTAAACTTTGCTGAAGTTTGCTCAGCTACTCTGAATAGCGGGCTGAGTGTAATATTACACTTTGACAGACTTCTTAGCTATTTCAGGTAAGAGTTTAGAAAGTTGCATCTGTTAATCTTCCAAGAAAATAAAAAGTAGTTTGATTTCAAGGCTGTCTTGAAGTTATGTTAGTAATGGGAAAAAAGCCACAGCATATAAATTTTGTTACTTAAAATAATTACTGTTTAATCAATTTTATGCCTTCAGCCTTCCAGGCATAGAAAACCATTGATGTTTTGATAATTTCAGTATGTGACAGACTGTGCGAGGTTTTATCAGTTTATCAGAGTGCATCTATTTCAGTATGTGACAGACTGTGCGAGGAGTTGGTTGTTGTGTAAGCCCAGTTTTATCTACCCAGTATATGACAAAATGTTGCAAATGTGCAATTGGAAGCTCAAAATACCATTAAAAATTTGTATTTACTGATGAAGGGTCAAATGAGTTATTTCTTTCATGCTGTGTTCAGACAGAACAGTTACTTTGGTGGTTTTACTGTTTGCATGGATCCGTTCAGAGTATACTTGATTACTGTGGCTTAAATGGTTTATTTCCTATTTTAAGGAAACTTTTGCAGTGTGTACTGGCATATCTTACATGGTAGACTGAAGTGAGTCCTGTGGCTTTGTGTGAACATAAATACCTCTTTGTAGTTGGGGTTGACATACCAAGTAATTCAATTTATGAACTCACATAGTAGTATGGCAAATAAATAGTTTGCACTGTGCCAGTACTTTAGACTTCAGTTGCATTTACAAGAAGCTTAAAATATATTGCTCGTATTACTTTTCAATATATGCAACTGATGTTGTTGCCACAGGAATTTTGTTTGGTTGCCTATTGGAAAGGAGGCCTTCCATGCAATTATTCATGGGAGAGAATGTGGTACATGACTATGCTTCTTTATGAAGATGTGGTTAATTCCATGAAAAATTCATGCTTAGATTAGCATTAACTTTCACAGAGACTTCGCTTGTGATTCTGGTTGCTCAGCATTTGTGCTCGATAATGATAGACTATGAATTATCCCTTGGCACAAAGGAGAATGTTTTTGTGGGAAAGATTTTGGATCTCGGAGAAGAGTGTATTATGGAAAAAGAGCAAGAGGTGTTGAGCAATTTGCTGTATTAGCTAGCCAGTGCTCAGCACTAGGTTAGCCTTTCCAAGATTATGCTTCAGGATGCCGAATGATCTGTAAGTCAGTATGTTGATTTGCATTCATAAATGAGCTTGCTGTGACAGTACACAAGCCAGTTTATTCTGCTACACAAATGTAGAAATCATATTGAAATTTTACACAGGCTCTTACTTGCTTCTAGTCATTATACTCATTAGGTCATGGTAACTAAACTGTGACCTTCTAGAGTCTTTTATTTGGTGTCATCAGCCAAATTTCAATTTACTTTAGGAAAATATATCCTAGAAGTGAAAGCATGAGAACTGTGAGTGTGCTTGTAGAAAATTTCTTTACATTTTCCAAGAAATTTGTGAAGAGTGTTGTGAATTCTCGTTCAGATTCAGCTTTACTAGAATCACAAAGCTGTGTATGAGTTTCAGAACACAAAGAGTAACTAGTTAAATTATCCAATAGCTATGTAATGTGAATAACTTTGACATCTGAATCTTGTGATGAGACTTGAATTTTTCTGTTTCAAAATGTTACTGTTTCTGCAAAACTCATGTATCCACAAATAGCTGCCATGCTGTCTAGTACTGCTATAGCATGAAGTGCCTTAGATAAGAAAAGTGTCAAGTGATAGTGGAGCATTCTGGTTTTTCTCTTCTTAAAGGTCACTTTGACCTGCAGAAGGTTATTTCTCATTTGCCTTTGTGGCTATACAGGCAATTGCATACATTTGATGTTCATTGATGTAAAGGGAATTGTTTTTTTAAAATTTTGATTTGGGGACCAGATATTGACATTGACTGTTAACACTTCCCTGCATTGCAGCTTCACCTCACTAGCCCTACCCCTTCATATAAAAGTCTGCCTTATGGTTTTCACTTTTATAAGCAATAAATACTTTAATTTTCCTATTAGACTATCAATTCTGGTCTTACTGCACTGTGTGGCATTTGTTTTATGAAGTTAGTGGGTTAACTCCAAAGTCTTGCTGAAATACAAGTTTAGGAAATTGATTTTTACTTCCCTCTTCACTCCCTTTTGTTTCAACAATCCTTAATTAACAACCTGGATAGTATTCCTTGCCTTAAATTTCAAGAAGTGTGTGGAGGAGTGAGTGTTAAATGGATACACAGTATCCATTAAATTGAGTGAGTTTTTATTTAGCTTCTGAGGTCTATTTGTAGTTCTGAGGTCTGTCTAAACATGAAACCCCTGCACAGTCTGTATTTGCAGAATGGCTGAAACTTTAGTTTCTCACTAGCTAAATAATGGCATAAAAGTCATGTTAACCTGCACCATTTGTTATTTTAGCGGTGATAAATGAGTTTGAGAGAACTTAATTTTTTGACCACTGACCTTTTTAGTTTTGCAGTTTATGCCAACAGCAAACTTCAGAACAAACAAACCCCCCACTTTTAGCAGAACTCGGCCATTAGTCAGCACATCTAGGAGAAAAGGTCTGCTTGAGATACTGTAAAATGCATTATAATTTCTATACATATTAGCCATTTGTCATAACTTCAGCCCTCTCAGTTTTAGAGTCAAGCTTCTTCTGATGTTGGCTGTTAACCACTAAAATGATACTTTACTAGTGATTACTTTTTTAATTAAGCCCATGTATTAGCTATAAAGTCACTTGAGTGCATTGTAAATAAAACGCTGTAATAATGAAGTGCTTTAATTACATTCCCTAAAGTATGCATAGTTCTCAGTAAATTTTTTTATTTAAATTCTTAACGCATTCTCTTTTTTTCTGAAAAGCAGTTTGGATGGCTGTAAAGATGGAGATCCAGCCTTTAAAGTCATTTGAGCAAATTCCATGGCTGTTCTCTAGTTAGTGAGTTTTCACAGCATTTGCAGCAAGCTAATTGCTTCTGCTAATAAATAATCTAAAATCGATGCTGACAGCAGTTAATTGGCACAGGGACTTTATTCTGTAAAGCACTTGGCTAATGACCTTCCTTAAATTAATAGCATTAAGTGCTATGAGGAAATAAATCTAAGGAATTGCCTGTCATTCGCTTGTCATGTCTAATAACTTCCAATAATGATGGCTGATAGATTTTTGCACATTCCATTATTGAAGTTGGTGCTTGTAATTATTCTCCTCATTATATGTAAACAATTAGCAATATTTGGTGTTTCCTTGCAATAAAGCTGTTAAGTACAAAGTAGTCCATTAGAGTTTAGAAACTATTTTTGAAAGCAGAATGTAATTTCCATTGAATACAGCAAGTCTGCATGTATCTGAACATACTACTGGTTCATTAGACTTCACCTGTTGGTAACATTGCTAAGGTGCTTGGAAATGGGAAGGTATAGTGGGAGGGAATACTTTGAAGAACTCTGTATGGATGTGTGGAACCTTTTGTTTCCAGCTTGAGGAAGTGATGGAGAAGGAAACATACAAGACAGCTAAATTAATCCTTGAAAGGTTTGATCCAGAATCAAGTGCAAAGGTAAGAGTCTAGTTATTGATATTGATTTAATATGAAAGGTACTATGGAGCTGAACATTCAGATAATGTTATTTATAATTAATTGGCAGGTGCCTGAACTACCATCTGCTGGAACATCTGCAACCCCAAGACCTGGACAAGGTAATAGCCCTGTAAAATGGCTGCTCTTTAGCATAGATACTCATCTTTCACAGCAATTTCCACTCTGGAGGTCTCTCTGTGATAAAATTTGTAGATCAATTGACCTTTATTTAGGGTTAATAGACTCTTCATTAGACTATGTCCATTACTGTTCTGTGTTTTTCAGGCAAGGGATCTATTACTATAGGCTGATGTTCTAGACAGCAGGATATTTAATGCTGCTTGGTGCTAAAGCAGAGAGAAAATTAACTTCTTGTGGCATACTTGTAATTTTTCTGGAATGCTAAGGTGCTTTCAAATCTTATGTAATATTAATTGACTTAGCTTTTCAATTCTGTTTATATTTCTGGCTGGTTAGACCTTTCCTAATGCAATGCTTAAACTACTTCTGTTTGGTGCACAGAGTGGGGGAAAATGCTTGTGCGGAAATCAGATCTTTTCTAGTTGCAAAGAATGGACAGTTCTTTACTGGTTTATGATATTCCATTTAAAAGTGTTATTGAAGAAAATAATAAAATAGAAAAAACTTGTTTCAAGGAAGCCTTGTTTCTAGATTGCACATACAAGCTTCTAGACTGAAAAGATCTCTCTCCCCTACTCTGAGTATAATGCTTGCATTCAAAATCTGTATTTATGCAAATATTTATGCAAAGAAACTGCTGTTAAGTTTTCCCTAATGTTGAGTATAATATGCTGTAGTTTAACTGAAAATGCTAGTATGAACACAGTTTAAAGGCTGCCTCATATTATAATATTGAAGGTAGTAGTCATACGTTAGGACAGATCTTTGTAGCTAACTTGCTGTTATAACCTGTAAGGACTGGTGCTCAAAATAAACTGCAGAATCTGTGCATAATTTTCCATAAAATAAACAGATTTCTTTAGAGCATGTATGAGAATTGTCACCTTTGTGCCTAATTCTTATGGGTAACCAAACTTGTATTTGTCTCACTCTTGGATGCAGAGCACCTGTATTTACTCACAAAGGTGTTTATAAACTGCATCATCAAATTCACTGTTTTATTCTTCCGGTTTAGCTTCAAGTTGTCATGAAAGCATTTTAAAACCATCCTTACTTGTTGACATTGACAGTGAATAGTTGCAATGCAGTACATTAGCAGTAAAACTTGAATCTCCTCTGGTGTCCTAGGCACAATTGCTTTTTCTCAAGTTTTCTCCTTACCTTCTCTCCCATCATTCCATTTCTGCAGCATTCATAGTTTTGTTCAGGCTTATGGGCTGTTTTGACACCCTGTTCTCTGTCTTAATGCAGCTCATGAGTGGTTGCCAAGAAGTTTCTGTCATACCCATAATGTTTAGGTAGTTTGTGGTTGGCTTTTTTGTAACTCTTTATAAAATTCATCCTTCTCTTTGAGATATGTTACAAGTCACTCCAGTAGTCTAGTAGCAGGGTGACAGATTTGTTTATAGAATGCTGACCAGGAGATGGAACTGCCTGGAAATGTGTGTTTATGTGTAGAGATCTAGAGATAACTAGCTATAAATTAGACAGTGAGAAGTCTTTAGTCACCTTGGCTTTATTAAGACACATCATCAGCGGCTTTGAA
>NW_008652091.1:222554-224574 GCF_000695815.1 Acanthisitta chloris | reverse complement strand
CCTCTGCCCAGGCTGTGTAAGTAGCAATGGTGACAAGTGAGTTGCTCAGTCTCTATTGATTAAGTAGTATAGGGTAAATAGTGACCAATGTGTAATCAGACTGGACAATGTTGTATATGAGGCAGCTGATGAAAGGTTAGTTAATTTGCATGTTTTGACTTGAAATGGTGACTTGCACATCATCCTAATTGGTACAAAGATTTAATCAGCATAACGTAATAGCTGGTTCTCAGAAAATCAACTGGTAGTGCCCTAATTCTCCTATGTATTTAGCTCTTTTTGCAGTTTTTGTGATTTTTGACATTTACTTCTTAAATAAGGATAATTTTAACAGATGATTCAGGTCGATCTTGAGTTTGGCTTAAGAAAGCACCAGGAAATCCAGGAGGAAAGAAATTGGAAAATTTAAGTGGAATTTTATCTATCCAGAAATGTTGTGATGGATAGAGTTAATGAGTATATACTTACTCAGCACTTTGGCCATAGAGAAAAATAGGGTAAATATATATTGGCAGTGAAAAAAAATATTTACCAACAATGTCCTGTTGTTGATACCTGCTCTTTTCATTGTGCTAATACAACAGTTAGCAGGGCTGTATTGTAAATGAGATCACTCCATGACCTGAATTAAAAGTGAGGCAGTAACAGATGGTTGCAAGCTGTGGGATGGCTATAGGCATGATGAGGAAGAAAGAAAATGCTTAGTTGGTTTTTGACACTAAAGCCAACAAGTTATGTCAACTGTATATTGACCTGCATTGTACTCTAGTTTTGTAAAAATTATGTATTCTTCTCTACAAAAATCAAGGAGTTTTGAAGTGAGAAAAAATAAAATGCTTATAAACATGAAAGATGTAGCTGCCTCACCACTGCCATATCTTAATATTCTTTAAAACATCATATTGAATCATCAGTTGAGTAGCAGACCTGTTAAATTGTGTGTCTGCTCATGTATCTGTATTGTTTAGTGTTGGTAACTGCAGAATTTGAAGTATGGTGTGCTTGAAGAAAAAATTCTATTTTTAAGCTATTTGTCTGTCTTCATGCAGTTGTTTTTTGTATACAAAAATCATTCAGGAAGAAAATCCTTGGAAAATTGCAAAACTTAATAAAAACTGCATCAGATGTAGCTGTGTATTGGGTTAGTGTTGAGGTCGATGGACATCTTACTGAGCTAGGATTTGGAATTTCAATTATGGAAATCTGGAACTTTGCAAGAGGCTCATTTTTAAAACATTGCATCTCAACATAAAGCAATTTGAGAAGTGTGTAGATTATATTCAGTTACTGCAGAAGGATATTAGGGCTGTTATTTTGAAAGCAGACAGCAGGTTTAAAAGGAATTAGAGGAGCTAATGAGCAACAGGGTCCATATGTGATAGTAAAATGATTAGACAGTGCTGCATCCTCTAATGTCCCTGACAATGTGTTTATGGATCCTGAGGATGGTGTCAGATGAAGGCAACAAACATCATTCAGGTTTGTGTTGTCACTAAATAACATCTACAAAATGAAATACTGGAATGGATGGGCCATTGGTCTTGCCAAGGAGAGCACTTGTCATTTTCTCATAATGCAAGTTCTTCTGGTAAATCCTCTTACTTGGGTAGCAGCAGAGTGTTGGCAAGTTCTCTTAACTATGAATCATAGGATAGAGTGAAAGCCACATGAACTTTTAAGTGGAGGCAAGAAAAGTGCATTGTGCAAAACTTAACATCGTTAACTAGCAATGAGTTTTGCATTCTTACCTCTGTAATGAGACTAAAACTACTGAAGCACATCTCTCTGGCTGTCAAGTACTTTGGTTCAACATCAGAGTGTTGGCAAGTTCTCTTAACTATGAATCATAGGATAGAGTGAAAGCCACATGAACTTTTAAGTGGAGGCAAGAAAAGTGCATTGTGCAAAACTTAACATCGTTAACTAGCAATGAGTTTTGCATTCTTACCTCTGTAATGAGACTAAAACTACTGAAGCACATCTCTCTGGCTGTCAAGTACTTTGGTTCAACATTAGGAAC
>NW_008652091.1:218265-222532 GCF_000695815.1 Acanthisitta chloris | reverse complement strand
AGAGTCACTAAAGTAGCATTAACTTTTTAAAAATTGAAAGTAATTTAAAGAAGACTTGCCTAAAATGACCCTTCAGAAAGAACAGGCAAAAGGGGCAAAGTTCTCATAGGTGGTATGAAAATTGCATAGGAATAATATATTATGGGCTCTGAATAAATGTGAATGTAGCTGTGACCTATTGAAACAGACTCAGAGCTGTTAAGCAGTCAGAATTAATTCGCTTAAACCATATGATCTAGGAAGACAGCCTTCAAAACATAACAGCAACATCCATATGTAGAAATTACAGTTGTGATCTTTGACATTTTTATATGTAAAACCATAATCAAGCAGGCTTTGCAATGAAGAAAAGAATGTGTTAAAATATCTTTTTTATAGGTATTTAAAATGATCTCAGAACAAGTGGAATTAGGCTTCATATTTACCATTCATTTTTTGAACATCTGTGGAGCTGAGAAGAGTTGAGAAATGAATACCTTTAGCTTAATTTTTTGAAAAGAGTACATAAGTGGAAACTAGAACACAAACTTGACTATAATTGGTAAATAAATCATGGGTCATAATAGATATATTGCTTGAAGATGAGTCATGCCTGTTGATCAGATGGCAGAGAGAGGATGATGCACTTATTTTAGTGTCGTTAAACTTGAAAGTTTGCTACTCGTGTCTCTCACAAAAAGCTCTCCAAGACATGTTAGTGGTGAGGTTCATCATAAATGAATTCTTAATTAAGATGAAACTCTCAGCACCAGAGTAGTTTTCAAAATAGAAGCAAGTCACCAAGGAAACCTTAATGGAATTTTGGTAAGTACATCACCAATTTATCCTGGTTTCTGGGTTCTGAACAGCTTAAATAGTGAGGGGACAAACTTTACTTCTTAAAATCAAGTTAAAGTACAGAACCTTCATACTCATTGGGTGATCTAACTTGGAGGATGAAGTGTGAAATAATGCAGTCAGACACATGAAAGTGTGGCAGGGGAAAACTAGTAAATCTGCTCTGAATGGAGTGGATTTTTAGTAAGAATTTGAGCACTTGTAGTCTTTTAACTAGTGATACCAAAGAATTTTAAATTCTTCTATTGTGTATTAATCCTATTTATATGTATGGATAAGTAGGCACGACCATAACCTATGTATGTTGCCATTTTCATGGCACTAAATGTTGACTGTTGTCCAACAGAACTTTTATGTTTGACCTAGTACTTCAGTGATAGCAACTCTTTCTTAGCTAGTGCAGTCTGATGTTGCACACTTCCTGCCTTCTCCAGCCAAAGCAGAAGCTTACCCATGGTAGTATTGTACTTTCAGGGAACAGGGATCATTCCTTCAGACTCAGCACAACTGTTTTCTAGTGGCTGGTTGCCAGTGGACCTGTAAACTGCCTGCTAAGCATTTAAACTTCTAGCCTGATACAAAGTCAGCAGATAAAATGTCTCTAATCTTGAAACTCATGGAGATGATTTTAAAGTCCGAATGTAATGTCAAATTCCGTTGGTTGTCAAGGAAGTTCACACTGAAGTGGGTTCTATACACTAACTCTGTGTGATGCTGTAAGCCTTAGGTGTGGGTGTTCTGGGGATGTTAGTTTCAGAGACTAAGCTGCTACTTTTTAACTACCTTAATGTCTGCAGCCTTAAAGCCACTATTTCATTTGATTTGTTTCAATAGTGTATGAACTTCATTCAGGTTTGTATGACTGCTGTAATACCTAAACCATAATACATTATTACTGTGATGTTCCCATTGGTGTTAATGAGAACTCTGGCTTCAGGTAAGAACAACTGAGGAAATCTATTAAGTGTTTAATAATAGTGATTTAACAGTAACTCTGATAGTGATGTGAGAAGATGTAGAAGTAAGGACATGTTCCAGCAGAGCCTGTTTTTGCTTTGTGACAATCTGAGCACCGGGTTTGATGGTAGGGTTGCTGAAAGAAGTGAATGAAGTCATATGATGTTATTTGGGTTTTAGAATTGTTTCATTTTTCCAGTATGATTTTTTTTAAAATAGCTCTTGGCATTTAGCCTGGGTATTTTAGATATTGACTGAATATTTTGGTTCCATGGAAAGCTGAATACTTGGAATCATGTTTAAACTACAGAGTGGTCAGTTTTGTATATTGTGGTTTGAGTCTTGCTGTTCATATCTCCAGCATTCCGCCTTAAAGAACAGAATCATAAGGTATATGCTAATTTCCTTCTAGAAGAATTTTGCCCAAAATATTTAACAGTTAATGATTATTGCTATTAAAATAGCGTTCTGTGTGGTATTTATTTCTATGGCATGCTCAGCCAGGTGGCTGGTGATCTTCAGTTACAGACCTTTCTGGTTTTGTTTGACTCTGTAATTTGCTGCTTGGAATAACAATATGAATGTACTTGTACTGATATCTTGTTTGTAACACTAAATATTAAAATCAGTATGCACATCTTCTTGTCAGAAATTCGTCAGAGGACTGCAGCTCAAAGAAATGCTTCTACACCCCCACCAGTGGCTTCTAAACAAGGCTCTCCAAAGTCACCAGTTCCAGGATCTCCTAATCTGCAGAGAGACACGTCAGCTCCGAGTGGACCCCTGGAAAGAACCGTTGTGCCAACCTTGCAATCAAATGTTTTACCAAGACACCCTGGATCCCCTGCTACTTCAGGGCCTGGAATGGGTAAACAGAGCACTTAATGTTATTTACAGTTTATATTGTTTTCTCTGGTTACCAATAAAATAGGCCATTTTCAGACAGTATGGAAATGGCATTTCATTTGGAAATAGCAGAGCAGTTATCTGATTAAGCAGGAGTTCCATATTCAATTAGCCATAACTCTTTACAGCTGGCACCTTTTGATGCTGAAACCTATTGCCTGAGCTCATTTAACTGTTATGGCTTCTTTGTTTAAATGGCAATAAAACTTTGCAGTATTCTGTAGTCAACAATATAGCATACCTTTTTATGTTCTTAGTTTAGAAGAACTGTAGACTTATA
Source organism: Acanthisitta chloris (assembly GCF_000695815.1). NCBI lineage: Eukaryota > Metazoa > Chordata > Aves > Passeriformes > Acanthisittidae > Acanthisitta > Acanthisitta chloris. Next base: position 219,552 of record NW_008652091.1, on the reverse strand, counting down.
TAAATCAGGTACAGAGGAGAACACTTTCAGAATACATTCATGTTTCTTACTAAACCTTGCACATATTTTTTTAACATGCATCTTGACATTTATTTAAATTTTTACTCTAGGAGGTATAGTCGTGCAATCTATGCTCATAGATTAAAATGTAAAATACCAAATACACCAGGAAAAGTTGTCTTATGTTGTAGCTGAATTCTAGAAGAGCATTGTTACTTTGCTACAAGAGTCAAAGGTTTAGCAGCAGGTTGAAATCTGGTAGGAATGAGTACTCCTTAAAATTTGGTTCCATATCCTGAAAATGTTTTTCCCTTAATTTCTGATTTGGCATTTTGATGGAATGTACTCTATTAAATAGAATATGAACTCATTTCCATTGGAAGGATAGCGAAATTTGAGAGTTCGGGGTGGGAAGCATTGTTCTCATTTTCCTCATGGATGGTAAAGCTGTGTATGGTTTTGTGCTAGGCCTTTCATTCATTGCAGGGTGTTTAGCAAGTTGGCTCACAAAGCAAGGAAGGAGATGAAATGCTGTCATGAAAATAGAAGGGATGCAACTTGCAAAGAATCACGAGAACCAGTGTAATGTGGAGTAGTTCTTTGCTCTATATGCAGGGGTCAAGAATATTTTTCTCTGCCTCATGTTCCTGATTTTTTACTTTGTTGCTTAAGTCTTACAAACTATATATTCTTGCTTACTAACTTCCATGGTACAATAAAAAACTGGGACTGTGCATAATATATTGACACTTGCTCTCTAATGGAAGGTCTTGGGAAGCTGAATATGCCTGTTCATATTGTTTAGTGTAGTGGAATAAACTTGTCATGAGAAGTTGTGATCTAGTTTGTCTGTAGAGTCCATTAAGCCTTATTTTTTGTTAGGAATTCTTTACCTATATTATGAAACTGCTAAATTTGTTTTCATCCCTGAAGTGAATTGTGAAGGCAAGTTATTAGAAAGTCTTGATTATCTTGAAGTATCAGAAATTAGCTCCTTGTACCAGGAAATTGGTCATTTGGTTGCAAACCGCATTTACTGAAACCTGCTTACTGAAAATTCCATAATGAGTTTAAAATTGCATGCTCCTTGTTAAGGAAGCTGACTATATAATAAAATAATATTGGCTGTATAATATCTTTATTCATGGGGGAAGATTTGGGCACGTAGAATAAGCTGAATGAAATTCAGCCTCTACTGCATAAATGACTTAGAGAAAGAAGGAAAATAAAGTAACTGCCTTGTTTGAAAGGACAAACCTGTGAATTAAAATATTTAATGTAGTTTTT
>NW_008652091.1:208735-218230 GCF_000695815.1 Acanthisitta chloris | reverse complement strand
CCCGAAATGATATTTTGATCAAACATGTTACTTGGTCGTGGATAGCCATGGAAGCCACTGCAGATGTTAGTTAACAGGGAAGCCCTGTTTTTTCTTGAATTTCCCCAAACCTTCTAGGCATATAAAATCTCAGTCATGTAGTTGTAGTGAAAAGTATCTGTAAGAATTATGTTGCATCTAAGTTTATGCATGGCTTGCAACAAATATGAATAGCCTTAATTATCTCCACTTTACAGGAGATTAATAATTCATTTTCATTATACTATATTTTGTAGAGGAGAATCAATTTAACATGTATTACCACAGAGCTCCCATATGTTTGAAAATTAATAACCAGCAGGTAGTTGAGAGTTTGCCAAGCTTTGCAGAAATGACCAGTCTTTCTACAATGATTGCTTTTGATGTTTATATTAATTACTGTTGTCCAGAACAGCATGAGAACCAAGATGGTTGTTTTGAGTTATTAGTAGGTAGGTAATTGAAGTTATTCTTGGAGCGTGTTGTGGTGTTCCATTCTAGGTAACTTTATTTAATTTTTACCTTGTTTATTGACTTTTAGAAACTTTTCATGTATTGGTGATTACAGATCATATGAAAACTTGGTCTTTTGAATATAGGTCTAAGTAAACATTTGTGTGTAATCCGGGTATTCACAAAATTGTTGTAGAGCTTTAATTTTACTGCAGAGGGTATGAGTGCCTATTTTTGATGGAAATATTGGGTCTTTCAGGTTTTTGTGAAGCTTTAGGAAATACATTTCGCCTGATCTCTTTGGGCAGCTTTTGCAGAATCTAGTTTATATTGCACAGAATTTGTTCTGCCTTGCTGATGTAAGAGTTTTCTTGGTCTGGGTTCCTGCTTGAGGACAGAATACAGGGATAATTTGGGAGTGCATTCACTGATTGATACCTCTTGAATTTAGTTCTCTTGTTTGTGAAAATGAGGGTTATTTTAAAAACATCTGTTGAGTGTGAAACATTTTTTGTACTTATTGAAGGGTTGTATATTGCACTATTTTCTCATCAAATTTTTATTTTGCCTTTAAAGATTTGGACAGTCCATTTAGGTCAATTACCCATTATTGATGTGAGGTGTTTGAAAGGCTGTGCTGTTAGAAATACTGTAGCCTTAAGGGCAAGATTAGCCTTGTTCTGTGTGCAGTACTTCAAGAGGGCACTGCTGAACATGTTTGATTCCTGCAATGTTTGACATTTGCCATAGAGGATGGAGGGTAGCTGTATGTGGCATTGATGCTGAGGTTTACCACAACGTAGCACATTCTGCCCTTAGTCTTCTTCCTTTGTTGCTTCAGTCTGTGAAGATTAAAAAGTAGGAGGCTTGAGATGGTAATTGCTGGCTGTTACATTTAATGCTGTATTTAAACTTAAAGCCCATCTTGGATCTACTTATCAAATAGTAAGACTTTCTTTGTTGTCATTGCCTGTCAATACTCTGCTCAGGAGATACATGTTACTTCTATGTGTATGTTTATGAAAGAGTATCAGTTGTGCTAGAAGCTATGACCATGCATGTCCTGGTGCAGTCCCCAGCTAAGGAGCTACAAGAAAACTACATCTATCTCCTGCAAAAGGTTGAAGTCCACTGGTTTTTATGCAGTATCCTTTAGTTAAATGTCCTTCTGAATTAGTTCAGCACACTGCCAAACTATATTTTCTTAGTAGTCCTTTGTTTGGATTTTTTCCAAATCCTGTTTTGCGTTTTCAGTCAGTGGGTTTAGTTTCTTTTGCATCTTGAGGCAGTGGTTTTGGTTTGCTAGACCCTTGAGCTTCCTCTTTGTTCCTTGACTATTATGGGGGACTCTGCTTTTCTCTTCACAAGTAAAACACTGGAAGGATGCAGCAAATTGAAAAGAGCTGAAGGCTGACTCTGTGGTCACTGAAGGCCTTTCTTTTAAGTCATGCTATTTCTATACCTGTTTTCAGTGGATATAGCGTATCAGTGTCTGAAGGGGCTCCAGGGGAACCAGAGAGGGACACTTTGTTAGGAACTGGAGTGATAGGACACAGGGTAATGGGTTCAAATTGAAGGAGGGGAAATTTAGGCTAGATATTAGGAAGCAGTCTTTCCTGTGGGGGTGGAGGCTCTGGCACAGGTTGCCCAGGGAGGCGGTGGATGCCCTGACCCTGGCAGTGTTCAAGGCCAGGCTGGATGAGGCCTCGAGCAACCTGGTCTGGTGGGAGGTGTCCCTGCCCATGGCAGGGGATTGGGACTAGATGATCTGTAAAGTCCTTTCCAACCCCCAAAATTCCATGATTGAATGAATATTAATTGATTCCTTTTCTATTTAAACTTCTTAACTATCTTGAGCTTGCATAGGGCTTTTGCATTGTTACAAATAATTTTTGTCATTGGATTACACTAAGTCTTATTTGTCAGGTTTCACAATTTTGTTTTCAGGTGGCTTGAAGCTGACCATTTTTTCCCAATTTGAGAGTTCTGAAAGACTGGTTCATTGTCCTACTTGAACGTTTTTTTTGTGGTCTTTGAATGTAATTTGTCAAGGTCTTATGGAAATACGTTTTAAGTCTTTCTCTCTCCTCACAAGTGCTCAATTATATTGCAATTCAGGACTATCTGTCTGGTACCTGTTTGTTGAAAGTACTATAACATTATACTTCCTGTGCTTATGTCAAATGTGTCTTTGCCAGGAGTGTGGCCTTGGGAAGAAGTTTCACATACTTTACTGTTTGAATGGTCTCTTCTGAATGATTCAAACTTGAGTTTCTTACCAGATCATGTTTTAAATGTTATGCTTAGCTTATTCTGTTTTAAGGCTGCAAGGGAAAGTAGACATAAGAACTCAAAGCTATATAAATGGAAATTGGCAGTTTGCAGTGGTCTCGTACAGTAGACCAGATGTTTTAAAACTTGGTGGAAAGGCAAGCATGTGCCACTGTTCTACTTTAACTGCCATATATAAACAGAGGTGAAAAAGGTGGTACCAACTATTGCTCTTATCTGTTTTTAATGGAATTTTATTTTGATAATAGCTTGTAAAACACATGGGAAGAATTATATCTTGATAGTGGCCCTTTGGCTTCTTGACTAAGCATAAATCCGAAGGTATCCAACTTGCCCTTAAAACATGAGATTACCAAAGTGACAAGCAGCTGGACAGGTTTAGTGTGTAGACTGAGTGCACACTGAGGGCATGCTCACGTGGTGTAGTAATGACTCAGAAACCAGTGGGTGTTTCTTTTGTAACATCATATGATCATAGAATGGTTTGTGTAATAAGGGACCTTAGAGATCATCAAGTTCCAACCCCCATGCCATGGACAGGGACACCTTCCAGTAGACCAGGTTGCCCTGATCTTAGTTCTACTGTTGTCATTGATTTTACTAGATTTGTTGCTGTAAACTTGAAGTGTAAATATGCAGAGATGTGAGTATATGAAGAAAACTCAATTAAGGAGTTTTACTTTCTTAAAAAGCCTCTAGTTGTTAGTAGTCATTGAATACTACTGATACATTTAGTTCTTTAAAACTTATGAATTTAATTACATATCCAAGAGGTAAAGGTAGAGTGATTTAATAAGATTATAAGCTACAGGAGCAGAAGAGGAATTTTCAACTATTGTGGGTTTAAAAATCTTAGAGCTTTCTTAGTGGACTAAGAAATATGGCCATGTATATTAAGTAGGTGCAATTATTTTGTGACACTAGCATGCATAGTAAAGTATCATATATAGTAATATTATTGAACATATTTCTGACATAATTCATGTCTTCCTAGGTCTTCATCCTCCAGGCCCTCCTTTGGCAAGACCTATTCTTCCTCGAGAAAGAGGAGTTGTGGATAGAGTTATTGAATATTTGGTTGGAGATGGTCCTCAGAACAGGTAAAATGCTGCTAAAGGAAATACCTAAACACTTGAGAGAAAAGATTAAGACGCTTCCTTTCTGTTTAAGCCAGACATGTCCGGGTTAAAATCATTGCAAATGAATTTGTCTGAAATTTTCATAATTAAATAGCTCTTTCTCAGTGCTTCACCTGAAATCTCTTTATAGGGCAAGTGGTAGTATTTTGGCAAAATTAACCTCTGTTTTGGATTATATTAGCCATGTGATACATAGGAAAATATGTGTTCAAGTGGGTGAATGATTTATGTTTTGAACTAAAAATTTTCTTGCTTAGCATATCAGCTTTATTTATATCATTTATATAATTATAAATGCCTTCCAGATTGCCTTCAGAACTGTCCAAACATCAGAGCTTCCATGTTAACTATGGTCACTTTTCATATTAACTAATGAAATATAAGCTTAATTTGGATTATTTAATATACCAATTTAGTTTGCTTTCAAGGGGAATAATTTCATTGTGGAAATTACCTTTTAAGACAAAATATCTAAGGTATTAGTCAATATATAGGTAAAATACATCTCCCTTCAGTGTGTTTTTGCTTAAAGGTATGTATATATTATTCATGTTTTCTAGGTATGCCCTTATATGTCAGCAGTGTTTTTCTCACAATGGTATGGCTTTGAAGGAGGAGTTTGAATACATAGGTAAGAGCTGATCTGTGGTAGACTATTACTTGGCTTATGGTTCATGACTGACGTGCATCATACTTCATTTTGGTTGCACTTAAGCATTTAACTGACACTGTGAAGTACCACTTCACATAGGAACATTTTTCAGTAACTTCTTTTGTTAACTTACTGTATGTTAAGATTTACTTCAAGACTTAGAGAAGTACTTTATTGCAACCTTCAGGTCAAGGGTTTTATGTGTAGAAAACTATTCATTAGAAATAAGCTTCCTCCAATACATCCCTGAGCATTGCTCCTAGCTATGAATGGTTCTCAGAAGGGTTTTATATTGAGAAAGTATGTGACATTAAAGTGTGCCTCTTTTACCAGAACTTAACATTTTGCTTTGGCAAGAAGATCTTGGGGAGGTATCGGAGAAGGAGTAGGAACAAGCCCTAAGGGCCTATACAGGAGTTTATGGCTGACAGTAACTTAAGACAGACACAGCTCTTTATTGAACACAGATGTTTTCTTTTGCCTGTTTTCTACCACAAGTGTAAGCCTGATGCTTAGGAAATCAGGGAATATCAGATAAATCTTCTATTTCATTTTGTTTTGCTTAATTTTATGAATAATTATACAGCACTGTAAGAATAAGCTGAATGTTTCCTATGAAACTAAAGATAGATAGTCTGTGTGTCATCTTAGTTCAAGTGAGCTAACAACTCAACTGTGCCAGAATTCGCAGAGGGCAGAAATAGGTATTTAGCTAGTAAGTGGTATCCAGTACTTCTCCAGAGCAAAACCTTTTCCTAATTAGGCACCACTGAGGCAGGATGCTTCTCAAAAAGCAGAGTTAGCCATACCTACTGGAGTTCCTAACATCTCCTTACTCAAGGGGTGAGGAAAGTGGCATCTTAAGGGGAAGAAAAAATAAAATCTGCTGACTTAATTCTTTTTGTAGGAAAGAATGGAAGAATAACCATGTGGCAACGTCTGGTGGTGCTGACTTGCATTATTTTGTTCATTATGGTCAAGTCTTTCAGAGAGTTGGGCACTGCTCAGCAGAGCTGAGGGTAAAGAAGTTTTTAAGAAGCAAATGTATAGTGAGTGTAAAAAATAAAAAAGGACCTATATGAAACAACTTATGTAAATTTGGTGAAGGTACTCTCAGATAGTGATAGTCATTTAATTCTGTTTTTAGTGTGTTGGACAGTCAGAGTAAAGTGTAGGAATAAAGGTTAAATCTGAAGTTAATTAGTGAAGCTACTTACTGGGTCTGCTTTTCTGTAGCATTTAGATGTGCCTACTGCTTTTTCTTGAATCCTGCAAGAAAAACTAGACCTCAAGCTCCACGACTTCCAGACTTCAGTTTTGAGAAAAGGCAGCCTACAGAATTGCAGTCTAAAACTGAGCCTCTAGAACCTACAGGGAATAAGCCCCAGGAGACTGAACAGACAGAAGGTATGTACTAATCTCTTTTTTAAATGTCTAATGAAATCCCCCCTGTCATTTAGCTCTCTGTCTAGATGAATTTTTTAAATAAGAATAACAACAGCTGCAATACTCAAACACTGCTCAAACAGGCTTCCTGGTGAGGTGATCGATGCCCAGGCCTGTCAGTGTTTGAAGCATTTGGACAATGCCCTTAAACATGCTTTAACTTTTGGTCAACTCTCAGTTGGTTAGGCAGTTGGTCTACATGATTGGTGTTAGTGCCTTCCAACTGAAATAGTGAAGTTTGACTTTATAGTAAGTGCAGTTTATATATTTTTCTCAATTCTTCTTGTCTCTGCTTCTAGCTTAGGTTGTTAATAATAATGTCTTCTTTCCTATATCCTACAATTTCTTCATATTAGGCCATATCTCATGCAAATGATGGCAGAACAAATTTTTTCACTCCATCACAAACAGATAGGAAATAGCACTGTAAATTACAGAAATAGTTAAGAAGGGAGTATGTCCCAAAGTGGTTAACTTTCACTGTGTTTGGCAGGTCATTTGATTGAGGTGTGTTGGAATTTCTGCCTTTGTTCCTTTTGCTGTTTTCCTTAGGGCAGGAAAATCTAGTAAAACTGCCTTGTTTAATTTCAGGGAGTTCAAAGACAAATTGTCAATTTTAATTTAACATAGTTCCTTTTGAGACATTTTATAGGCTTCAGATACAGTAGGCATCTGGTGTACAGCCAACAGGAAGATGCAGTGTTTTAAAAGACTCCAGAAATTATAATTTCAAACCAGAGAATCTCCAGTTAGATGTGCTATTGAGTTCTTGATGGGACTTTATGTTAGTTTAAACAAGGATCACACAGGGAAGCTATCAAGTAGTGAGCAGCCCTGTGGTTCAGGCTAGAAACACACTAACTGTGGGAAACCGTCAAGAGTGCAACAGAAAGAATGTATCTGCTTGATTATTTTTAAACAGGGAGTAGAAAATAGCGTTGGCCTTTGCTTTCTGGCATGAGGAGGCTGCACAAGACCAGTAGGGAAGTGTATCTGATGGGTGTGGCCTTGCAAGTGTGCAAGGTTGGTTTCTTTTCCTGTGCCATAGTGTGCTCTTACTTCAATAAAAGTACTGTTACTGGCACAGAAGCAATACTGAAATCAGATGTGTGAAGCTAAGATCATAAAAAAATTTAATTTGTCCTCAAATCATAGAATTATCAAGCCATTTTCTTGGCTACTTTTTAACTTAGAAGATTCTTACAGAAAAACACATAATTCATTACTGGAGTCTTTAAAAGTGTGGTTATTTCCCTCTGTGTGACTCAAATGGAGAAGTCCTTAAGGATATTCAGCTCCTGGAGGTGTGTGCCTCAAGAGCTTCTGAGTATTATTCATAACTGCAGGTTTTTAGAGAAGTTGGGAGAGGCATTTGCTGATTAATCTGGTATTATCATTGAAAGAAATGGTTATTAAACTATGCCTTTAATGAGTCTGAGTTGCTGAGTTAGTCTGTAAATGGAAAAAATGTAAAACCTTAAGAATTAGTGTGAGATTCTAGTTAGACACTTAGATGTAGGAGTGAAAACTCTGCAAAATAATGTTTCGATTTTTTGAAAGCAGCATTTTCTGAAGTATTTCAGGAGAAAAATACAATCTTTTTATTGCCCTAAATGTGACTTTACCAATTTACTTTTAACACTGAAAATTACTTTTTGTGATATGGTCGAGTATTGATGTAGTGCTTTGCTTAAAAGTGACAATAAAAGAAACCACTGTGGACTTCATTCTTCGGTTCTCTATTCCTGATAAGAAGTGCATAGTGAAATTTTTCAGAAGAGGCGTAAGAAACAAGTAACTGGTATACTGAGTTTTGGTTTTCTAGGTTAAATAGCTGATCTTTTCTGAATCTCCAAAATAATATAAACCATTCTGTTTTGATAATCCTAAGCAGCCAGAAATAGAGTATATGCTCATATTTTACATAACTAATATCTGAGAAATGTCTTGTTGATGTAGAAGAGGCCAGAGCCTGCCTGTGACTTGCCACAAAGGAATCTCTGCTTAGTAAGAAAATCACTTTTTCCATCAGAACCATAATATGAAACAACTGCTTACAGGCAGTCAGGCCTTATTAGTAAATGAACATATTCCTTGGTCATAAGGTTGAAGTATGAAGCTATCATTGAGGTATAGCTCTGGGGAAGGCTTTTGTTCAGTACAGTGATAGTGAATATGGAATAGAGAAAATCTTCACTTACAGATGTAGACAAACTTTAACATCAGGAAACTAACTTCATCACAGTGTTGATAACACAGAGAAGTCGAACTCTTATCTGTAACTCATTTAAACCATAGTTGTATGGCTCAAAGAAACTGCAAGCTAATGTGATACAGAAGTGCTATAAATATTTTTTTACCAGTCAGCTACTTTGACTAATGAGTAGAGCATGAAGCTGAATCTTTTGTTCAATTGTGTGCTCATGCAGTGACAAGCATGTTACGTGCAACTCCTGTGGATAAGAGATCTGAAGAATGGTTATAAAGAGTGCTGTTGGCGCTGAACTTTGGAATATTTTTATTTTTTTTAATCCTCTGGAAATACGGAGTGATTGGATGTCAGTCTAATGCAGATTACTGACACAAACATCATGCTTCCTTATTCAGCAGAGTAACTTGGGAAATTTTAGTACCAGAATGAAGCAATATACTTCAGCTCTTTTTCTACCTTTACCTTAGATGTCTTGATGTTGGTTACTTTTTTTTTCCCATCAAAAGATAGTTGACTCTCTTATGTATTTCTCTTAAAAGTGTTTGTTTGGATCATATTGAAGAAGCCAACAGGACCCACTTCTAGCCTCTTGATTAATTTTGCCTTGCCTATATTTGGTACTGTTATGCTGCATTCTTAATTTGGGTTTAACATTTAGAAATGTTTTGTTTGACTGCTTCAGTGTTTTGTGTTGAATATCTGGTGCTGATGTGCAGAGCATCAGCCTTCGTGAGATGCCTTTAAATATCAGATTTCACCACAGTGGTCAGTACTTCATGGACTCGTGTTAATGTGTACTTATATGTTGTCTACAGATTTGTATGCTCTTGTCAATTGTAAGGGTTCTTGGAATACAGCAACTGCTAGTATGTTTGAAAGATCTTCCATATAAAAGGCAGATGCAGAAACTTGGTTTGTTGTTCAACAGAAGAGTCCACAGTAGTGCTTTCCTCTAGAAATAACTGTTTCAAATGTGTGCTGGTTATGAGTTCTACCACAAGTGGAGCTTGGCTTTGGGCAAGTGTTATGGATGAAGCAGAAAGTTTTTCTAGGAATAAAACTGGTGGAGGACAAAGGACTAAAAAATAAGCTTGAGAATTTGTTCTAATCAGAATAGTACAAGTGTAGTGTTGTTCATGAAAAAAAAACAAACACCACAACCCAAACCTGGACTGGAGGCATTTTCTGTTTCAGAGATTTGGCTTGCCTTTATACCAAATATGGTTTGCTTTTGTGGGACAGCATGAGCCTGCTGTATTTCTGATAAGCCATTGTTTCTTCTC
>NW_008652091.1:206510-208701 GCF_000695815.1 Acanthisitta chloris | reverse complement strand
TTCCCTAGTTCAGCTAATATGTCTAGAGGTCAATTTCTCAAGCAGACACAAGTCATCTCACCTTATGTTTAATGACTTGTAAACAAGTTCTTTTGATTTAAAAATGTATTATGTCAACCACAGCTGAAAAATGTTTGCCTTTTTGGTAGGATGTAAAGGGTGGAGGGAATCCTATGCTATTATCTGACTTCTTTTTCAAAGGCTTCACAATAGCATTCTGTGATATCAAAGCCATGAACAGACTACTGTGAGGCACATGTTCCTCAAAGATAGGTTCAGACATGTGGAACTATGTGAGAGTCTCTTTTAATGGGCAGTTACGATATTGAGGAAAACTTGTCTCAAAGGTCTTGAAAGCACAGATAGCTATATTTTAGAGCAATTGGCAATCTTGCACCATTTTTGTTCTCAATATCCACATAACAGACATTTTCTTCTTAATAGTGATGCTGTATTGTGATTTCACTGGTTACTAAATTAAATACTCTCTGCAACAGGAGGAGGGGTAGCTGACTATTTACAATGTGAAGTGCTTTCCAAGTAACCTGGAGTTGGGAAGCTGGGGAAAGTACCGCTGTTGCCAGGAGCAAGTGTTTCAAAGTTGCGTTGGTGCAGCTTTTAAGTTTGCCTCAGGCCAGCATAGGCCTACTTACTGTTAGGGTCATGTATGTGTAGCTACATTCTTTGGTTAAATCATAAAGTGTTAATCTTGAGGGACACTTAAATTTTCTTTTGTCATCTTTTGAAGTTTGTAGTCAGTTTTCACTTGTTAACTTCTGCTCTTAAAATAACTTAAATCATGCAATATTGGAATCAGGTAGACTTTAGGCAAGCCGTCCATTAATTGCTGTATTTTAAATGGAATCATACAGTTTTTGTGAAGGCTGATCATGTTTATAGTTGGAGTAAGCTTCACTTACTATGACTGCCCTGACTACTCATTTAAAGGACCTGATCTTCAGCTCCTTATAACTTTGTCAGACTTAATTATAAGACCAAAATTTTTCATGTGAGTTTGTTTTACATGCATATTCTGGAGAGTTTCAATAAGTTTAATCAACAATAGAGTGAAGGGAAAAGTCATACAATACCTGAAAATGTTTGTTCAGAGAAGCAGTGTCTCCATACCTTTTAGTAGAGGATAAAAATGAAAGCACCATCCTTCTCCTATTTCTTCGAATACAGATGGTTAGAACATGCTCTCCATCAGATTTTCTCCTTTTCATTAGAAACTTCTGCTTGCTTCTGCTAGTGGCTGTGGTTGTCCCTGGGGCTCGCCTCAAAGATTTGTAGATGCTTAGCACCCTTCTGATAAGACAGCAAATAGTCTCTCTTTACCTCTGTCTGACTATGAATGGGTCACTTCTCCAGATTGCTAAGCAAGATTCAGTTGAGGACTGCAGGACTGAAACTAAATAAGTAATGGTTGGGGTATGCTACAATGTTAAGAGGGCATGGAGTTCTCTTCTTTGCATCCTATACTTTCTTTGACTAACAGCAACAATAAAAGAATGTAACTCAAGTGTGGAGGGATTGTAGCAGGAAAAGGCACAAACTTATTCATAGAATTCGAGGCTGAAGAAAAAAGTGTAGAGATGAGACAGAAAGAAAACTGACAATTGGGAGATAAAGATTGAGCACAGGCAGAGATGGGATCAAGATGGAAATTGAAGAGCAGGAAGGGAGAGTGGGATGGCCTGGAAAGTAACTGGGAACATTCATTTGCTTGGGCAGAAATGGGGGGGTTGACCATCTGAGAGAAGGCTCCAAAGAAATTTTGGAACAAGAAGCCAGGACAGGTGTTGAGCAGCCTGTGGTTGAGAAAGGGAAGGAAGCTGAATGAAGAGGTAAGTCAGCTGCAGACTTGCAAAGATGAAAAATCAAGTCTGAGGAAAAAAAGTGGTGAATCTGGGCTGCCCTGAGCAATCTGAAGTGGAGCCTGGAACTAGCTAGATGAAGGGAGAGAGGGGTCTTAAGTTCTCAGTGACAGATGGCAGTTGTATCAGGTCTGCTGGAGAAGAGTGTGCAAAGTAATGGTTCTAAAACTTTCAACCCTGCTTGAATTCTGTGATTAACAGCCTGAGGCAGTCTGATTACTTTCATATACCCAACATGTTTCCATAAATATGAACAAGTGGCATTTCCTCCGATGACTGGCACTGTTTTCCTCAAGGATTGGTATTGGGACCAG
>NW_008652091.1:190052-206475 GCF_000695815.1 Acanthisitta chloris | reverse complement strand
ATGCCAACAGTGGGATTGAGTGCACCTTTAACTGGTTTGCTGGTGATACCAAGCTGCGTAGTGCAGTCGACACACTGGAGGGAAGAGATGCCATCCAGAGGGATCTGGACAGGCTTGAGAGGTTGGCCTGTGTGACCACTGTGAAGTTCAACAAGGCCAAGTGCAAGGTCCTGCATCTGAGTCAGGGCAATCCTAGCACAAATACAGGCTGAGAGCAGCCCTGAGGAGAAGGACTTGAGGGTGTTGTTTGGTGAGAAGCTCAAAATGATCTGGCAATATGCGCTTCCAGCCCGAAAAGCCAACAGTGTCCTGGGTTGCATCAAAAGCTGCATGACCCATATATCAAGGGAGGTGATTCTGCCCCTCTGCTCTCATGAGACTCCACCTTGAGTACTGCATCCGATTCTGGGGGCCTGACCTGCTTTCAGTTGTGATAGAGTTAATTTTCTTCTTAGTAACTGGTACAGCACTACAGTGTTTTGGATTTAGTAGGAGAATAATGTTGATAGCATACTGACCTTTTGGTTGTTGCTAGGTAGTGCTTATTTTAAGTCAAGGACTTTTTGGCGACTCATGCTTTGCCAGTGTGGAAATGCACAAGGAGCTGGAGGGAAGCATAGCCAGGACAGATGACCCAAACTGGCCAAAGAAATATTCCATACCATAGAATGTCTTGTACAGTATATAAAGTGGGGGGAGTTGGATCCCCTGTGCTGGGAGATGGGCTGGGCATCAGTACGCAGATGGTGAGCAATTGTACTTGTGTTTCTTGGGTTTAATTTTTTCATCTCTCTTCCCTCCTCTCTCTCCCCCTCTGCTTTAATTACCGCTATTGTTGTTGTAGTTGTTACTATCTTAATTTGTTTCAATTATTAAGCTGTTCTTATTTGGACCCACATGTTTTACCTTTCTTGTGATTCTCTTCCCCATCTCACCAGGGTGGCAGGAGGATAGGTAGGGAGTGAGCAAGTGTCTGTGTGGTACTTAGTTGTGGGCTGGGTTAAACCACAACAGGCCTGCAGCATAAGAAGGACATGTTCCTTTTGGAGCAAGTCCAGAGGAGGGCCACAAAGATGGGGCTGAAGACCGCTATTGTTGTTGTAGTTGTTACTATCTTAATTTGTTTCAATTATTAAGCTGTTCTTATTTGGACCCACATGTTTTACCTTTCTTGTGATTCTCTTCCCCATCTCACCAGGGTGGCAGGAGGATAGGTAGGGAGTGAGCAAGTGTCTGTGTGGTACTTAGTTGTGGGCTGGGTTAAACCACAACAGGCCTGCAGCATAAGAAGGACATGTTCCTTTTGGAGCAAGTCCAGAGGAGGGCCACAAAGATGATCAGGGGCTGAAGCACCTCCCCAGTGATAACAGGCTGAGAGAGTCGAGGGTATGTAGTCTGGAGAAGAGAAGGCTTAGGGAAGACCTTAGAGCAGCCTTCCAGGACCTAAAGAGGCTTCAAGAAAGCTGGAAAGGGACTTTTTACACAAGCATGTAGTGATAGCATAAGAAGGAATGGCTTTGAACTGAGAGTAGGTTTAGATTGGATATCAGGAAGAAATTCTTCACTTTGAGGGTGATGAAACACTGGAACAGTCTGCCCTTACCTTCCTGTAAACGTTCAGTGCCAGGTTGGATGGAGTTTTGAGCAACTTGGTGTAAAAGAAGGTATTCCTGCCCGTGGCAATGTGGTGAAACTGGAGGTTCTTTAAAGTCCCTTCTACCCCAAAGCATTCTATGATTCTGTGAGGTCACAAACATTTGATAAGGCTAACATTTTTAAACTGTAACTTTGCTTCAGTTTTGCAAACTGTTCACCTTCACAGTATGCATTAATATTGACTAGTATTGACTACTACTAGTCAATAAATCAACTGCCATCAGTACTGTCATTCTGCAGTACCTTTGTATCATTTAGTGCAACACTTTGTGTTCAGTTTTTCAGTGCTTATGCTGACTTCAAAATGTGACTGTCTCTTATTTCTCATATGCTACTGAAATCATGTTGTGAAGCTAGAATTTATTTCTTTAGAGATAGTTTTTGATCTTCCAGTATGCATATTATCAAAGAAACTCCCATCTCAGATTAAGAGTAAATATACTCCTGTGCATCCTTCCTACACTTCCCTTGAGAAGACTGAGAATATGCAGTAACTTTCATTGACTAGTTTGATATGTTCTGCTATTTTTTTCTGGTTATCTGACTCCTTATGTTTAAAGTAATTTCCACCAAATAGAAAATTTAGGTTCTGTGTATACAGTTGGTGAAACTGACATTACCAAGCACAAAGAAGTTGAGTTGCTATTATGTGCTGTTTCTTATGTTGTCTCACATTAATGAATAAACTTAGAAAGATTCTGTTGAACTTATACAAATAATAGGTAATTTTTTCTGGTTATCTGACTCCTTATGTTTAAAGTAATTTCCACCAAATAGAAAATTTAGGTTCTGTGTATACAGTTGGTGAAACTGACATTACCAAGCACAAAGAAGTTGAGTTGCTATTATGTGCTGTTTCTTATGTTGTCTCACATTAATGAATAAACTTAGAAAGATTCTGTTGAACTTATACAAATAATAGGTAATATTTCTTGGATCTATTTTCTTTCCCATAGTATTTTCTTTTTCCTTAGATTATTTTTAAGTTTTACCTTTGACCCTCTTGTTAGGAAAATCAAAGTTTTTACCAGTTGAGAACTTCATACAGTTGCTAGTCAAAATCTGTATGTGATTGCAAAATGTTTCACTTGCTTTTTAAGAATATTAGCTGCCTCTATATTTCTGACAGTGGTTATTTCATCATTTTTCTTTTCACAGAATCTGAAGAAGACACATCCCAGATGATAGAGGCAAGTGAGGCAGATGATAAAACACCAAGTTCTGAGCAGCTAAATGATAATCTAGCTGAAGAAGTTGAAAAACAAGAAGCAGAAAACGTTTCAACAACTGAAGATTCTATTTCAGAGTCTATTTCAGCTGAACAAAGTGAAGAATCCTTAATGAAAGCAGAATAAAGTACTTCAAGTGCCTTCTGTAGCTAGTTTTTAGCTTTGTTCATGCCTGTTGTTACTATTCAGGTGAGCTTTTTTTAATGGTACAACTTAAAAATCTCGCTTGAGCATAAACTGCCTCAATGCCACAGTGTGTCAAAGCTATGTGTAAAAGTGGGTATTGTAAATTAATCATGTCTCTAAGTTAACACACAGAATGTGTAGTTGGTTGAAGTCTAACAGTTGTAGTCATTGTTTAGTTTGCATATGTTAAAACTTTGCAGTATAAGCTTAGCAAAGAGTGACTTATCATTTGACATCTCTTTAGCTGTCACACATAAAGAGCAATTACTGACAGCAACTGACCCAGTAAGTTTGGTCTAGTGAACTTAAGATACTTCTTAAAGCTTCCCTGTTAAGGTGAATTGAGTACATGTTAAATACACATATGTTTACAAGCTAAAGTGTCACCTGATATTTGACTTAAGCATATGGAAGTGTCATTGCAGTGATGTTAATATTATTCGTCGTCTAACTTTTTGACAGAATTCAGTTAAGTGGCACTTGGATAAACGGCATCTCCTTTGGTGTTTGCATTGCAGATGAACCAGAGGCACCTACATACAAAACTGTTTTGTGTTTACATAAAATATAGAAAGTCTCTGCACTTGATTGTACTTGAATACAAAGCACTATTTATACCTGTACATTAATGACAAGATATAAGTGAATTTTGTGCCTTTGTGTACTTTGTTAAAGGAAAATAAAGACTTCTAGCAGCAATATTTGCTTTGTGATTCCTAAAACTGAAGAGCATTTATGTTCTGCTGTATGCAGCTATTCTACAGTTACTTTGTGCAAGTTCAGAAGGAATATAAGACCTTAAAAGAGTTTCTCTGTATGTAGCTAAGGTGGCTTTGATAGAATAGAAATAGATCCCTGACCAATAGGGGAAGTGCATTTGCCAAACGGCTTTCCTAATTGTGCCTAAAGCTTGTTGATACAACGACTATTTGCTGCTGGATTACTGAAACTGTACTTTCTTATTGTATAACTTTTCAAGCTAAGGACACTTGTTATACATTTTCTGTTAAATATAACAGCTGGGATCCTGGTCTAGAATTTTTCTGGTGCCTGAAGTATGAGGTACCTAAATCAATCAGGTTTTTTTTAGAAATAAATGCTGACCATGTGTAACTTGCTTCATTTAGTAGTACTTCTGATGAAAGTTTTATTGTGTACAGTGTTGTCTGTGTGCTTCACTATAGGGAGAGGAGAGACTTCAGAAACACTTTGTCTTGGTCCCAAACAGAACTGGTTTTTACACTAAAGACAACAAAACTCCTAAATCTGAGTAGCTAAATAGTCCTCTACAAGAAGAGCTTGTTTCTAAATGTGACCTTCGTATCCATGTCTTTATACAAGCCATAATTATTGCATGAACAGCAATGATTAATTTTCTTTTCCAAATACATGCTTTATTTTCTGATTCTATGGGTTTGGTTTAGAAACTTCTCTTCACATCAGTCAGACTCAAGTATGGTCTGTATTTAGATAAATGAGGATTTTTTTTTTTAAATGCTTCACTATCTAAATTGCAATTCATCTTTTAGTTAGTAGTCTTAAGAGAATGTAGGCATGTGATTAAATGAGTACTCGTTTGGCTATACTTATATGACCAATTAGTAAAAGCATTTTGTGTGTGATTATCTTAGTTGGGAATGCAAAAAAACCAGTCCCTTTTCAAAGCATCTCTTACAGTATGAGAAAAGTAGACGGTACAAAGCAATAGGGGAATGCATTATTTAATATTTTCAGGAATTCCAGAACTTACTTAAAATGGAAATAATTTTACCCAAAAGCTGACACAACTTACTTAATATTTAGTACGACTTTCAGATGTTCATGTCTGCATTGCCTTTTGTATCTCACTGATTTATCTGCTTAAAGGCTGGTTTCTTTGGAGAGGAAAAAAATCACAGACCATGTCAGTAATTCAGCACAGTAAATTGTTAGATGCACTTACATTCTAAGTGCTAAAAAGAAGTAAAATTTGATGTCTTGATACCTCATATAGAAGGCATGAATTACTGTCACTTCAGAACTTAAGGTTACTCTAGTTTCTGGTCTTTCGTAAGGTAATTTTAGGTCTGTTCCATGACAAGCAGTAACTGAGCTGTAAGGCATATATTATAATTGAGTTAATTGTGAAAATGATCTATTCATAATGGAACTGTATATTAAAAATGTTTTCATTAGCTTGGGACATGTATATTTTCAGATGTCCTACTTTTGCCAAAGAAACTGATGCTCCTTAGGTTGTTGGGACTATGAACTTATTTGAAAAAGGAGACTCAGTATCTGGAGTGGTATGGGGTGTTATTCCTCCCAACAGTCTTAAATGTGACATTAGCAACTTTCCACAGGAACGATCGGTACTTTTTGTTTCAAGTTGCTGAAGGATCAGGTAGTGACAGTCAACCTGGTGTGATAACAAATACTTCTTGGAATGTGAAAACCTAGCTTTGAGACTTAAAACTACCTAGAATTTCTGAGGAGGAGAGGAGCTAGTATGTTTTAAGCACATGGAGTTTTCCTGAAAGACTTTCATACTGAAAAAAGCGTCCAAGTAGTTGTTCCTCTTAACTACTTCAGGAGGCTTGAAGATTGTTAAGGATGTTCTGGTATTTTGGTAATTTTTTAGGGTTTTAAAGCAGCTACAGTAAATGAGGGTGCAGTGTTAATTCAACTGTGAGTGAATTCAGGCTCATGGAGATATGTATAATAGTAATAGATGATGGGCTTTCCTCAATTTACAGTAAACATTCACAAGTTACTCCTGCCAAGTGTGTGTGCCCCAGTCCTGATATGAATATGAGAAGGGGATTCTGTTTCTGCAGCAGGTGCTTCTTGGCTGCTGTATGCTGCAAACGTGGCAATAGTAAGGCACTTGCTCAACAGGGATTGAATTGAAATCCAAAAATACCTGTAAATGAACAGCAGTAGCCACACTTAGTCATATCTTTGTACCATAAAAAAAACAAAACCTTTGAAGTAGGAGTATGTAGACTAAAAATGTACAGCAATTGTCATATTTTATCCAGTTGCAGACTGACTCTGAAAGACAAGGAAATGGATGAAAGTAGGGGAGAAAAATATAACAAATACTGTGGGTCCATGTTCTGTTTTCATCTAATTTCCTGGTATGTACCCGAATCTCAGTTTTTTCAAAAGTACTTAGAAGCCTGATCCTGTGAAAAATCTCACTGCTGAGAGGTGTTATAGGAACTCCCCTTTCTTCTCGTGGCCTGGATGAAAAGCAGAATTGATTGGGGTACTAAAGTAGTACTTGGCAAGCTTGTTGGTGCTGTGTTTTTATCAATTCTGAAATACTGTGAATAGATGCAGAGATTTCCTTTTATTCAAACATAATTTATAAATTAGGAATTATCTGGGCTATGTAAGCTTTGTCACAAAAGACAAATTGATTGTTCTAGTTCAAAATAAGTTTGATCAACTGTTTTCAATTTAAGTTTTACTAAGAAGCCTACAGAACAGGGGCAAAAAGGCAATGTGAATTTCAAATTTTAATACTCTTTCTAAAGGAATACACAATTGATTACCCTTGGACATTTTGGCAGAAATAGATCATTTAGTGGAATCTTGGTATGACAGTGGTTTGTCTCAAGAAATCTGTTTATCATAAACATGCAGGAAAGAGAGAAGCTCGCAAGGAACAGCACAAGAATGTCGTGCAGAAGCTGACAATTTCAGAATGGTCTAGAGGTTATCAAAGTCATGTAACTAGGGGTGTGTATGCTTGCCTTGAAGTCAAGGACAAGAAGGTTGAACCCCATTTGGTGCATGAGTAGAAGCCAATGGAAGGACTTAAAAGAGTGACAGAGTGAAACAGATTGTGGGAGAGGGAAGGGAGAGTGGTTTTGTCTATCAAGATGAGCTTGAAAAGATTTTTCAGAAAATATAAGAGTGTTTGGTTTTTACTACGTGGCAGCACATACCCCTGGTTAATATCATGTTCTTCATGTCAGAAATAATAAGAATGCAATTGACAATGAATCATATTAGAGAAACTTGTTTGGGTTTTAGAGTTAATTCTAGAATAAGCAGGTGACAATAACTTGGTATAATAAAACTATCTAGCTATTACTAGAGATTGATAACTTTTTTAGTCTTCAAAGTCTAGGAGAAACACTTCTCTGGTGCATGGTTTTGAACTTAGCACTGTGCACTTGTGGGTCTGTGGTGATGGATGAGTGAGTAGTCTAGAGAAAAGTGTTCATTATTCAATAGCTAAGTCTAGTATTAAAAGTCTTTATCTTCATAAAATCTGAATGCAGTGCAAGAAAGTTCTACATAAGCTGCTTCTGTTTGTTTAGGAGTGAAGTATTTTTTAGGTCTTTCACAATTAGGAAGAGACTGTCCACGGAGTAAAGAATGTCCTGTCTGTGAATGTTTCACTAGAACAATAACCTTGAAGATTTATTTTGCATCTTTGGCAAATAGTCATTTGACTACTTCACTGAGTGTTCTTAAGCAAAATCTCTAGGCCCTCATTTCCTTCTGTGTCTCATGGATTGTTTGGTTTTTTGTTTTGGGGTTTTTTTTGCCTTAAATCTCTGAAAGACTCTTTTCTGTGCAGTCACATGGTTAAAAGTTAGTGCCTCAGATCTCAGCATCTCATGTTGCAATTCTTTTCTTCAATTGATAAATGTAAACCTGTCCAGATTTCTGGTGTTGTGAGCCTCTGAAAGCAAATGCATAGAAAACACATCTCTAACACAGGCTAATTTAAAAGAAGGCTGCAAATGTATCAAGTGCATAAACACTAGGAGGAAAGTAAGTTTTCCTTGAATAAAGACTGGAATTTTGAAAGTTCTTAATAATTTGCAGAAGTAGTCTTTCAGGAGGCATTATGTTTAAAATGGAGTTGGAGAAGGAGAGGGCAATAGAAGATTACTCGGTGACTAATGGATTGTGTTTGATGGTGTATGCCTTTCTTGGTTTTGCTTAACAATGTACTTAATGACAGGATCTAGGTGACAGTTCATGAAAGATTTTTGGCTGTCATAAAGTTTTGATTGACTGAAAGGAAAGTGTGTGAAATGATATGTGGCAGTGCTCTTCTCTTCCATGGTGTGGTCTTTAAGTGGAGTTCATAGGTCTCAAGTTTGTGGAGGGTGGTGAAGGTGAGGAATTGCAGCTGATGGGTCTGACCGGCACTGGGCTGTTGGCTCCAGGTCTTGGTGTGTAGTAATGCACCAAAGTTTCTGTCAGAGGACAAGCTGTAAACTTCCATCAGAAATGCATCATACTCAAGATTGTATCTAGTAGACTGTAATGAAGCGTACTTCGTGTTCTGGATTCTGGGTCTTGGGAGGCAAAGGATGGCATTCTGAGTAGGTGGGAATTTCTTAGCGCTAGGTCTTTACTAGAGGGTTGTCTGCACAACAAATGGAATAAGTTATAATAGCATTTAACAATGCTACCTTCCAGGGTGGTGAGACATTGCAACAGGTTGCCCAGGGATGTGGTGGCTGTCCTGGCCCTGGTGGTTTTCAAGGCAATGTTGGATGAAGCCTTGAGCAACCTGATCTAGTGAGGAGGTGTCCCTGCCCATGGCAGAGGATTAGGACTAGGTCTATTCCAAACTCTAAATTCTATGATTCTATGATTTTAAAAAATAATAAATGGAGTTGTCCCTTAAGATCATGAGTCTCAAGGAGTTTGATTTCACCATTGCTTATGATTTGTGGACCTCTCTGGAGTCTTATCAGGTCACATTCAATCTTTTCTCTGCAGGGATAATGATTCTGTGATTCTATGAAGAATAAGACCTAGAGAGGTATATGATGGGCAGGATAGCAAGAAAGGTTTTAAAATTAAATGTATTGATTATACAATAATGTGTTCCCAAATCACAGGGTTTTGAGATTAAAGCAAACACTTCAAAGATTCTTGATAGATTATTTAACTTTGCAACAGTGCAAAATCTAAAGCACTGTATCATAATATAGCCCTTTCAAGGCTGCATAAAATCAGTTTGATCATGACTTACATTTTTGCGTAGAAACCAATTCTTATAATACTAGTTATTTCTCACTGTAGTTACTGTGGCAATAAACCTACACCAGGATTGCCTCTATGTATACCTAGCATTGTCCAGCTACGATTTTCTATAAACAATTGCTAATGTTTTCCAGGAGGGCTTAATAAACGTTTGCCACTGTGAAATCATGTATTCTCCTTTTGTTGTGTGAAAAATAATTTGCGAAAGGGAGATTGCAACTGCCAGAGAAAAACACATGCAGCAAAATCCTGAAATAATCAGATATAGGAGAAAACAAGGGGTGCAGATACTGGAGATCTGATGACAATTTTGGGTGTTCAATTTGTAAATTCAAAGTCATCTCTAAATTTGTAATTTATATTGAAGTAATAATTCTTTCTCTCTTTCTCTCTCCATTTTTCTGTCTCAATGGAAATAGAGTTGCTGGATTTGTAGAAAACTCAAGCAACAAAGACCTTCCAGCTCTTCTGAAGTGGTCTGCCCTCTTAATTCCTTGCATCACTTCAAGGAGTTCTACTCAGTTGATGAAACTTAATTTTAACTTGTTCAGCACTGAAAGAAAAACATTTCACAAAACCACCAAGAAAATTCATTTTGAGAAAACTATTTTGCATGATGTTTTAAAGGAAATGTGCAAGTTGTTATTTCTTAAGGAATGTTTGAACTTGTGTTTTTTGTATATTGAGCTTTTATTTAAACAGGAGGTCCTGTACTTTTTTATGTATTATTGTTGTAACAGCCTTGTTGTTGCATTAGTAATGGGTCTGTGTATTTATGTACTCAAAATAGTATCTTTAATCAGAAGTATCATTTTAATCCTACCTGTGGCCTTGACTAGTAGTTACATCACCTGCAGTTGAAATCCCATTAAAATCAATTGCAAAGACATTAATTAGTGTGAATTCTTAGGGTCTAATAGACTTCATGAAATCTTAGCTTTTCTGCTTGCAATTGAGAAAATATTTGAACTTGTGCTTTTTCAAAATTTACTACTTTACCAAATGAAGTAGATTTTTAAGAGTATAAAATTAAATTATATAGCTGCATGTTTGAATATGTGCTGCCTTTGCTGTGTATGTAACTTCTTGAGGAAGACCCTGAATCTGAAAACTGAAAATTCTGTTTAGTAGTTCCTTCTGTGCCGTCTGTACCCAGTCAACCCAATCATAGTTTTGTTTTCGTTTAAGGACCTCATATGTTACCAAACAAGGATGAGGGTGCCCCAGCTTCTTTAGTGCAGTCACCACCCCCCAGCTGGAGTGGCATATGTAGGAGAAGAAAGTTGTTCAAGGTTGAGTAGTTTCTGATAAGAGCCATTTATCTGTGCTGCAACCAATTGCAAAGACTCTGGTTCATGGCATGAACAGCCAACTATCCACCCTCAAAGGTCAAGCTGGCACAGGACTGCAAAATTTTGTGTGTGCTGAAGTAGAGGCAGAGAAAACCTGCCTTGACTCAGTATAAAAAAATCTGTGGCAGCTTCAGAGAGAACTGTGGAGTTGCAAAGCTGCTGACTTTGGCCCATGATTCCATAGACGGTTCAGGGTGGGTGTTCCAGGTTTTATTGTATCCAAATAGTGATTTATGTCCTTATTCCCCCATTATTGTCCACAAGGTACTGCCCTGTGTCAGATGCCTGTATTGCCTATTTTTTTCAGACTGTTTCATTTTCATTAGTACAGCTGCTTTAGCTTGTGATCAGTGTACTGCACCTCATTGATAATCTAAGAGGGTATTAGACACACAGAAGTGCCACCTAACCCTGTCAGTCTGGCTTGATTGACCCCTCTGCTTCCGAAACATGGGTTCATTTTTTGTTTAAAAAAACCCAAGTTAGCCTGCATCCATTTTCACACACATTCTGGGCAGTTTAAAGGTTGGTCGAATTCGAATATTGCTCTTTCAAATTTGATAATGTATGAGTACAGAACTGTGACCTTTGATATGCAGTAATACATCAACATGACACGAGCAGTAAGTGCAGCAATTACCTTTACTACACTTGAGATTGTGTTTTAGTTCTCTTCGTGTAAGCAATTATTTCAGGAAAAAGGGATGTGTTTAAGTTAAATATATTTTGTAAATACTGTAAATGCAGAAATTAATCTTTGGGGACTTTTTGATTTACAGGTGAATGTTTTCAAATGAATCTTGTCTGTTACATTAACATTGGTTCAGTGGTATAAAGGAGTCTTGTGCCATAGGCTTCTTCTACAATACTTTTTTCCCTGGTAGAGTTTCTTTAACCATTTTTGTTGTGTTCTAATGTAATCTAAGTTTCACATTCTAATTTATGGCTAAAGCCTGATCCTGCAAGCAGTTGACATGTCACTGTGTTTGTGTTGCTCCCATGATAATACTCATAAGAGTTAATTATGTGCATGGTAGTAATGTAAGTTTACATGCTTTAAAGCACCTGCACCACACCCTGATTTAAAAGGCTGGTTTTAGCTGTCCCAGCAATATTTCATCTTTTTCCTGAGCCGATCAAGATACATTTGGTATATTTCCAAATGTTCTTTCTCACTTGTTGTTATAAATTATTTGGGTAATGATAGTGCACAACCACTACCTGGTAGTGCTATAAAAACACAAATCAATACTCCTTGCCAAAGAGCATAAAGCCTTGAGAGGACTGATAGCAGTTGTGACTTCTGTTCCATGGACTAAAAATCAGAATAAAATTACTGTGTCATTCTGAGCAAGCAATTGAGTAACCATTGAATGGTGACTTTCTGTCAGTGCTGTCTGTCACAACCTAAACTCGAAGGAATAATTTGAAGTAGAACTTCTTGTTCTTCTAAAATATCTGCTTCCTCAGCAGCCAAGCACTGAGCAGTGTTGGTTTGCTGGATTTAGACTCTGAACTTTAATTCAGGAGCTGGGAAAATGCCTTTTTTTTGTTGTTGTTGTTCTATATTGAGGTGAAATCAACACCTTCTGCCGTGGCTTTCTTTAAGCTGTCAAAAATCTAAACCCCTAGTCCCTGATACCATTTGGCCATTCTGGGACCCAGGCACAGGCTGACCCCAGTGGCTGACGTGGGATGGGGTCTGAATGGAGCCAGTCTCTTCCAAATATACCATGAGCAGAGGGCCGAGTGCTTTTGCTAGGGCAGCTTTCTCATTTGAACTCCTGCCTGTGGAGATTGCTTGCTTGCTGTACATAAAATAATAACCCTAAAAACTTTTCTAATGCAACTCTAATAGCAAGGTAACTCTAACAGATTTTCTCATTATTTTCTAGCAAGAGAAAATTCCTAACTGTTGTGGTGTTTTGTTTGTTCTCTGGGAGGAAAATCAAAACAAATACATTAGATCACCATATAAATAACTCCTAAACAATCTCTTGACCATATAAACTGTTTTGCAAAGCCACAAGGAAGGTGCTGCCTGGGGAAATGGTGCAAAGATGCTGCTGTGCTGTTTCTTGTTGCTTTTGACCTGTGCCACATAGGGACACTTGTGCCTTTAACTCCTTTAAAATTTTAAAAAAAACCACCCTCAAGCTTTTTTGCATGCTTTCATTAAATTTTATATGTTATTAGGACTAACTTAGTTTGGAAAAAATATCCAACCTACTTTTGTGTTGTGTTTTCCACTGAAGCATGTAAATAGTGTGTATATGGAAACCTTGAGTCGATGCTGCTGACTTAGCAGGTGGTGGTGGTTACAACAGGCTCAGTGGTGAAGTTTGGTTTGCAGATGGGGCTGCATGTTCATAGGAAGTTCCTTAGGGGGAGAGGCTGCCCTTGTGCAGATAGGTGACTCTGTGGGTAGAGAAGTGCATTTGTTACTTGACTACAAGTAACAACGGGAGAACAATGGCAACAGCTCATTGCATGTCAGTATTTGTTGATTGTTGTTTGCTCATGCTGAATTTATTACTTCTGGTAACAACTTAGGCCTCTTTAGTTCTCTGTGTTGTATATTATTAACCATTTTTTAAAAGAACTGACAACACTGGTATTCCCCAGCAGTAGAATCCTTTTTATAATATCTATAAAATATTTTCTTTCTCTCATTTTTTAAAGAAGGGAGTGAAGGTATTATTTTTTCCACCATTCCTACTACAGCAATATGACTAGAAGTATTTATTTTTCAGAAATGCTAGGATTTTTGTTTGTTTCAGCTATTTGGTTACATCTGTGTGGTTTTGGGGCTTTTTAAAATGGTGAATGACAGCCTGGTTGCGGAATGTATTTTCTTTTTAAGGCTTATCTTAAAAATTACCGGTCTGCAGTGATGAAACCCTCCTGGAATGAGTTTGTTGGATTGTTGAACGAATGGTGAGCAGCTGAAATCTACAGACACTTAATGGAAAGTACTTGGCTAAGACTGTGTACAACTTACCGTGAATACTCCTGATATATTATAATAAGGTGTTATGTTCATCTAGTTATGAAGTCTGATCTATTTGCTTTTAAAATACCAGATTGTGTTATGGGTAAGTGCAATGATTCTGAGAGCTAGAATATTGTTGGCCACTGTGAACAGTACTGAAGGAGTCTCAGGATATATAATGTGATAGATGCAATTTTGTTTGATTTTTTTTTTCCCAAGGCCAATTTAATTTTGATTTATTTGCCTCATTAACCCAAGGATTCAGAAAATTGAATGCCACCTGAGTGAGGTATTATTAACACTAGTGAAATATCTTCAAAATCACTCCATGCTTATAAATTAGTCTTTTGAAAGCATTTTAAAAGCATAATGATACTGTAGTGAAAATGTACAGCATCATTTAAAAATTGCAAAATGCTTATTTGATTTCAGAAATAAGGCTTGGTCACCTGACCTAAGTATATACTGATCTATTATTTATGCTTTGAAAATAGAGCTGATAAAAAGCATAAGTGTTCTTGATATTGTATTTTGTCATATCTACCTAAAAAGATTGAAATCCAGAGAAACAATTTTCTGAAGAAATGAAATAGTATGCCCTCCTGAACCCCTGGGGAAAATAGCCTCTCTGTTTGCTCAGAATATGAAGCAGTAAAACAGTATAAGTAAAACAGACAGCCCATGTCACATTCCTATTTGTACAGTCTGGAATGATGTTTTAAAAACATTTTCTAGTTATTTTTGATAAATAAATGGTGCAAATAACATCTGCAAACCAACCCTGCTGATGTAAGATTTTTCAGATCAGATTTGTTTGTCAGTGAAAGTTCAGAAAATTGCTTTGCAAAACTAAAGTTGTATAACTCCCAGAAATATGCATAACAAACGTACAAGGATATATCTTGTTCTCCCTTTCCCTTCCCTCAGAGAAACTAATGGTGATTCTCCATTATCTTAGCTTCTGGGCTCAGAAGGTAGCTTGATAAAATGAACAAATACCAGAAAGCTCATTTGCCAAACACAGACATGTTTATAAGGTGTTAAATAGCTGAACACTCACACATTGATAGTGGAGCATCCCTCTACCCATTTGGAGTTAAAGGTCTGACATTTCCCCCTGAGCCAGTAGTGCCACACTGAAAGCTTAGCCTCAGGGTTTTTAGATCCTTCCATACATACTGCACCTATGATTAGGTTGTGTGAGTGACCAACATGATTTTTTTCTCTCTCAATCCAGTGGGTAACCTGAGGGCAAAAAAATTATCTTCCCTTTTTTTTCAATGCTTTTTGTTTTACAAATAATTCTTCATCTCCTCCTGCATGAATAAAATCTAAAAGTTGTGATATATATAGAAAGCATCTCTCTGTCCTAGTCAGCTATGTTGCAAACAATAAGTGTTGTCCCATAGTGATGCAAACAGAAATTTTATCTCTGTCAAGGACTGTTCCATGAACTTGAGAAAGAAAACACAACCCTAAACACTTTTCTTCTTCAGATTTCTCAGGTGTTTTACTGACATATCTTAGATGGAAAGGCAAGACTGCAGTTCTGGTTTTAGCATATGCTACTGTAATCTGAATCAAAATGTTACTCTTGTTGCTGAAGGTAAAACTAGTAAATTGGGAGTTGGACTAGGTGATGTTTAAAGGTCTCTTCCAACAATTCTATCATTCTATGTACTGTGTGGCTTTCTTCAGGTTCTGCCAAAGGCTGGCACACTGAGGATTGAAGGGAAGTTCTTCCAAGTCTCATGGCTTCCAGAATTGCATTCTTCAGTTTACAGATGCTGCTGCCACTCTAATTTCGATCACTGACACAAAAACTGAGATGGAAAAACATTCTCTGGGCAGGAGACTTGAGAAATCTGTTGTCACAGCTCTGCAGATGTCACATTGGCCCAGACTGGCTAAGGAAGTGTGTGTCTATACATCTTCCAAAACACAGTGCTTGTTGAAGGAGTGGAGTTTCAGCTGTGTTTGTGTAATGCAATGTGTGTCTTCAAGGCTCTCTTGCCATGCTTCAGACATCTGGTCCGCAGAATTGGTTAAGACCAGCTTTAATGGTATTTTTGTAAGGATTCTCAGTCAATGGTGTCCATCTCAGGCAAAATTCTGTGTTACAACAAGTAAAAGTACAAGGTGCATGTGTTTTGCAAATATGTTTGTGTTTAATAGTGACCAAAAAAAAAAAAAAAGAAAGAAAAAGTTTGTTTTTACTCTTCAGTCTTTAACAAGTAATGATTTAATAAACCTTTCCCTCTGAGCTTATACAAGACCAGAACATTACCTGCTATTTTAATACCTAAACAAAAAATGGGGTTTACTGGACTAATAACATTTAATTGAGTCAGTCTCTCTTTGCTGAATGAAAAAACGTTTGGGAGTTTCTATCAGTGTCATGGATCGAATTCTAGAAAAGTTAATTTTTGTGTTCTGATTCTTTGTATTCACTGTTGTATGTAATTATGGTGGTGATAACTGACACACTCTTTGAATAAGCTGAAAGTATCGTTCTGTACAGCAAATAGAAGAAGGAATGAACATGGTAATATGAAGTTCTAAATTCAAGCATTACTTCTCCACCCAAGATGCATTTCAGGTTCCTCTTTAGCAAAAGGCTCAAGTGCCTCAAATCATACAGCATGATTTGTCTGTCAGGAATTCTTCATTTTTTCCTGACAAGGACTTTGTGTATAGCCATAAAGGAATATAATCATGCTTTTATTGAACCTGACTTTATTGCATCAATTATTTGCTCAGAAATCTTACTCTAATGTGGTATTTGTCCAAGTAATTATGAAGTGAAATATTTGTTTAGCATTTTTGATAAACAGTTAAGGGTTTCTGTAATGCTTAATTGAAAGATCCTTACTTGTGGGCAATGCATATCATTTTTCATGTCAGGTGGGAGGCCAGAAGACACTGGAGAGAAAAGGCACTTTTAAACATACTGTCTTTTATGCTGAAAGTATGCTAGGGCTGCAGGTAAATAATTAAAAAATTAT
>NW_008652091.1:175052-185052 GCF_000695815.1 Acanthisitta chloris | reverse complement strand
CTTACTATATTTAGAATATTTAAGTCAGTACATGCAAATATATAATATAGCAGAAAGGTGATGATTTCAGAAGGGCATAATTTATAAATGAACTCATCAACCCAGCAAGTGCTTATATTTTGGAAATCTTTGATACCCATTTTTAAATTGCAGCTTGGAAGTGCCCACCAGGATAATGCTGTACTTATGTTTCCTTTTAGGAAATCTTTCTATAATTTATCCTCAAAGTATTACAAAGTGTATTTGAAAAGAAATGGATTTGAAAGTCAATATGAAATATAATTTCTCTTTGGCTATCTTTTGACCATAGTATTTTCAAATTATACACTTTCTATTTTTACTTATGAAAGGTGAAGTTCTCTCACATCTCACATATGGAGTTAGTTGTCCATCCAAATCCCAGTACCTCTCTGACCATTTAGCAAGCATTTTAAGATCTTGCTGAGCCTTTGGGGAGAGTAAAAGGAGTTGTGAATTTTTTTCTTTTGACACATTACTTCTAGATCTTGCTGAGAGTATTGCTAACATGCCTTGACAAAGAACTGCAGCCTGAATTAATGGGCATGTGCAGCTTCTGCAAACTTAAATATCACACCATTAACTCATCTTTTCGTTCCCAACTGAAGTTATAGTCCATTATGGAAATTGAGAGCACCACCTATTGATGCTGTTAAAAAACTGCAGCTCATCAGAGTATTTTGCATAATTTAAAGAAGTGAGTAAAAAATTAACAATACATAAACTCAGCTATTTTATCATTGGAACAGGAAATTGTGCAAGTGATCTCATTTAGTTATTCAGATAATCAGGGAATGTTACTTAGAAATGTTTTTCAATAAACTTCAAAGGATGTTTTTGACCACTCTGTTGGCAGACAGGAGTTTGTGTTTGGGCAAGACCCACTCATTGTGTGGTGCATAAACAGATGGTCCAGAGGAAATCACGGTAGTGAGGCAACAGTGAATTAATTGTGAAAATATAGGAAATTTAAATGGCCCAGGGGAAGGTTTTCTTGCAAAAAGTACTTTGGATATCCACACTCCCTCCTGCACAGTGTGGGATTAAGTTGTTCCCAACAAGGCCATGTTGTTGCAGCAGAGAAGCCCCAGCCCTGCCAGGGGCCATGTGTGACAGGTGCTCGGGTAGATACGGGACCTGGTGAAATCAATCGCTCTTGTTGCGGGTGCATATCGCATTGCAGGACCAGGGCACTGCATGTCAGATTTATAGGCCTATTACTTTCAACCTCATTTTTGTATCCTTTCTCTGCTAGCCTCTAGCAGAACTATTTTAGTTGCTTCCCAAGCCCCCTTTTCTTGCACATACGAAAAGACGTGGTAAAAAAACCTTCTAGCAGCTCAACAATTTTTAGCCTTAATCTCACATGACACATGTGAATTTAACTCTTTGCTGTTTTCTGCTGTATTCAGGGTGCCACAGCCAAAATCTGGGAGCAAGAATAGAGGTACTTACACATCATATAGGGTACTCCTAGACCTTTGCCTCTAGGCAAAATCTTTGGGGAAGAATGGATTTATGCATGGAATGGATTTCTTAAGGCCAAATCTTGGTATAATTTAGGTGTTTGTTATTCACAAGATGCACCCCTTATGCTGCCTCTAACTGAGAGTAGAGGGTGAAACAAGGTTTGGTGCAGGGACTGCCTGTGCCCAAGATCTAGAGGGAATCTTTGTCTCCTCTGCCCCATCCTAACTGTGGTCTTGTGTTGTGTGTTTGGATTAAGATCTAATCCACTGTACCTATTGTGTTCTCAGGCATAGAATTGCTTGTGGATAGTCTTCTTCAGCATAGCTGACGAGCAGCTTTTTTTGTGTATTGTTTATTCACCATGAGGGTTCCTCAGAACACTGATTTGTACCAAGTAGTACCTCAAAATAATAAAGACAAACTTGTTGGGAGCTGAGGCTAATGTTGTATTTTGCTTGAAAAAATTGACCTACCTGTGTCATCTGACAGACCTTTAAATAATCCATCTTCGTCATTCAGTTGAGATTTTCTTCCGTACTAAGACAGAAATTCAACCTGGATTGCTCTGGGTTAATATTTTAATTGCTCTCCTGTCCTATTCTATTATATAAAGTCATAAAGCATCTAAATTAATAGATGCTGGCTTTCTTCATCATGTTGTGTATACGGTAGTTCCCTACAACTACTATGCATAGTATATGACCATCAGCATGAATTACTTCTAGACACCCTGCTACTAGGGCCTGAGACACCACTGGGTCACCCTGACAATGTCATCCTGTTTCAGAAGAGGTTTTGTGTTCTCTTAATGGCTGTGCAAAATAAGTTTTTAAACAAAGAATAACAAAGAAAAGCTAAGTGAAAACTGTCCTGTGTAGATCCAAAACTACCATCCAAAACATACCTAAACTGGAGGAGTAGAACTAGTAGTTTTCTATTTTTTCTGATCTTCTCGTGTTTTGTTTTTCAGAAGTCAGGCCTAGTACGGGATTATTTTTAAACTGATGTTATAATACTAAGTCAGCAATGTGTTTCAGCCCAACTGGCTTTGCCTAAAAGAAAGAGTGGCAGGATGCCTGCACTATCTTCTTTTTATCTTTTCATCAAGATTTTTATTTTTATTTATTTATTTATTATTATTGGATGTTATGCAAGTCTGTCATGTGAAAGACTGGATCATGAAGATATCCTGCCATCCCCTAACCAGCAACTCACTCAAATTCCTGAAGAAAAAGAAATATTTTATTTTCTCACCTATTTGTGGAAATGTTCATGAATACAAATAACAAATGCAAATGGTACAGGGACAGTGGCATTAGGAATTGAAATGCCCATTGTGGATTTTGTACAAATATATTCATTATGCTAGAAATGCATGATGACTGAGAGATGGTCCCTGTTGGTCAATGGCGGCTACAGTTGATGGATACAGATTATTAAGTTTTATTTTAATAGCAGGTAGTGACAATGTGGCTCTGTGCCTAACAATGCATCCTAGTATCTGCTATATAAACTCATGCAAATATATTTTTGTAACAGTCAATAAAATTCTATTGCTTCTCTTAAGTTGCAGAAGAAGCTGATATACGAGTCCATACACACCTAAAAGTATATAAAATCAGGAGAACTGAGAAAATTTTTGACGGGTGATGCAAAATGTGCTCCTGCACAAATTTAAGGTGGTCAGTAGGTGCCAGGTCTCTGGGTCAGGCAGGTTGAAGGAATGAATGCAACAACTTGTCACGTGTTGCATCTAGGGGTTTGCCACTGGTTGGGAAGACAGTTTTAATTGTACCAAACCCCATTGCCTCAGGGGAACATTCCCATAGTCATCAGTACTGACTTCTTCTGCCTTGTGTCCTCAGCACTTCTGTGACCTGAGGACAGGCTGCTGGGGCTGCTTCTGGGACCAAACCCTGCCAGCATGACCTGCTCTCCATCCTAGTGCTTCTAGGTCCCACAGCCCCTTAGCACATCTGGCCGGGGTGTGCTGCTTACCAGCCTGACCAAGGGATGGTGTGGTTGCCAAAAATGCTTGCTAAGAGTATCCCATATTCTCCAATGCAATAAACCATAGGTTGCTTGTGATGAATGGCAAACCTGTGACTGATTGTAGGTAGTGGGAAACAGACAGAGCACTTGTGACGGGTGCTGGGGCAAGGAGCAAAACCTCTGCAAAGCCACCCTGGGCTGTGCTAGTCAGTGCGTGGGGCTGGAGCTGCTCACTAGCTTAGCTGAAGGGGCTGGTAGGGGTGGGATGGAGCCTTTTATTGTCTCTAAATCTTTTTGCCATCTCACTTTTCAAAGCCAGCAGAACAGAAGTGAACAGCTTGCAGGGGGAGGATTTGCAAGGTATGGAAACACTGTGCTGATGATTTGACAATAAATGTTCTGCAATTACTGTTTCTCCTCCTCTGACCTTCTGGCCCCCCAGAGCTTGTTACGAACAAGGTCTGAGCTACTCTGAGTTCGAAGGACTGAGTTTGACTCAGTTTCTGTGCTCTGGCAAACTCCCACTGCCTTCAGGACAAGCTTGATTTAATATAAGGACTAAAATCCTTAGGGCTTGGCCTTAGGAGAGTAGTAAATGCAATCAGCTTCTTTGGTCTGACAGAATGAATAAACAGAGGCTCCAAAGCACTTGGCATCAGCAGAGATGGCAGAGATTATGAGGGAAGATCTGGATCATATTAGCAATTCCCAATTCATGGTAACCACTTGTGAAAGAGATGTGGGCATCACCCTGGACAGTACAGACAAGGGCTCCCCTCCATGTCTTGCAGTGGTTAAAAGTCAAATGAATGATATCAGTCAGGAGAGCAAAATAACAGTGTGAATATTAGAATGACATTATTATAAAATCCCCTTTCTTTGTGTTCGTTCTCATTACTCTGACTCCAAAAGGAAATAGCAGGAATAACAGAGCTTATACTGGGATGATGGAAATTTGTGGTGATGTGGAAAGACTTCTGAATGAAGAGAGAGTGAAAAGATTGGTACTATTTAATTTAGATGAAGATAAACAAGAAGGGACATGACAGAGATACAGCAGGTAACAGATGCTATTGAAGAGGTAAATCCAGAACCACTTTGCCTCTTCTCATGATACCTGAATAAAACAACAATTGATTAAATGGATAAAATGCACATTTCAGCCAAAAAAGGGGAGATATTTGAACCCCTCTTATAAGGCTTATTGCAATGAGGTTCAGTTCAATACAAGTAGCCAGTGAATCTTGAAAAACAGTTACAACATTTACATAGTCTTTTCTGAATTACCTTAGACATAATGTACATGGCTTTAAGGAAAACTAAGTTCTCAGGCTTCAGGGTCTAAGAAAATGAATAATGAAGAGGCCTTAGGAAATGATCTGTCCTGTGTACATGTATTCTGTTTGCTTGCCATGGACTTCTTGCATTGCTCTAAAAAACCTGAAGCTTTGGTAGGAAACCTCCTCTGCTGCATTAGACAGACCATTATTTTGAACTGGTGTGGCAACTAGCTTATAGAAATTTAGCTTATGAAGTAAATGGTTATATTTTTACTGGACATGTGATATCTAGGTTTGACTCACAGAGATCCCAACAGAGTATTGTGTTATTCCTGGCTATTTGAGATCAGTTATGCTGCCCCAGCTCTACATGAGCCCTGACCATACTTCACTGCTGGCTACTTTTCCTCCCTAGCATTTTTCAGGAGAACAGCTAATCTATGAAATTTGTAGGTGCCTTGGGATTTGCACAAACAAATGCAAATGACAGACAGGCAGGCTGGAGGAAGGCACACTCACCAAGCCCTTTTTTAGTTTTAGTACCTTGCATCTCAGGAATTTATATGGCCTGACACAATCCCTTGGGTGAACTGATATGGATGGTCTAAGCTCACACACTCAATTTTGTAATTACTATAGGTTAAGAGCAGATAGGAGTAATGCTACTCAGCTAATGAGCAGTAACTAGTCTCCATGACTGTCTCTATCCACCCACATTCTGTCTTACCAAAGCTTTGCATGTGAAAGGAACTTAGACAAACTTAAGTAAAGGTGCAAGCAGAAATTTTTCCACATATTGTCTTCTGCTGAGTTGGTAGTAATACACACTGCCTCTTCTTTCATCCAGTATGAAGTAAGGCAAGTCTCCAGACCTGGTTTTGATGTTAGGCTTTACTGAAGTGAATGGCAAGCACAACTGGAGAGATTTTAGTTTAGGTGATCAGATTTTGAGAGATAAGTCTTTGCAGAAGTATCAATATGTGAAGAAACAGATGATTCCATGTAGGTCTGAAAGCTGCATGCGGGAACCATGGCTAGGTGCTCACCTGCTTCTCTGCCTTTTGCAGGGAGGAGTCAGGATTACCTGCTAACTCATTTCGGGTGCAACTGCTCAGATCTGACCTAATTTAAAGATAAGGAGCTTAAATACCTCTTTTCCTCTTGCAGGAGTGCCTGGTGAGTGGATGGTTACTGCTTTACTGCCTGAAATGTGGTAAGCACTAAAGTTATCTTTAGCTGAGTTGTAGGAGAATTACTTGCTAGGAGATAACCCTGTGCGTTATGTGGTTACATGGTAAACATTAGTTTTAAAGCTGTATATGAAGAAAAGTGTCCCAAAGAATGAATTCCTGAAAGAAGTTATCAGAATAAAGAGAGATTTGGCGTAATTTACTGCAAGGTTATTAATTGTGTCCCAGTGCAAAAATGGTGCAATTTTGTATCAATGGGAAGTCGATTCCTTGTTTCTATGAAAGGATTGGCAGTTTGTGCTGGTGGGTGTGTTAGGGCTGTGGGTGTGCTGGTGCTGGTCTGGCAGAGCTCTGTGAGGGGGCTTTTGGTATCACTGTGGTTCAGATACTTGGCTTTCCCTAGGCCATTTCTTTAACAGATGACAGGTTTGCCCTTTATGTACTCCAGCTCTAGACTCCCAAGTGAAAAACAAAATCCACAGCAACCTCTGAAGTTTTTCAAGTGAACCTTCCCTTGTTTTTGCAGAAGGTTCCCTATGTGAAAATGTCACTGCTTTGTGTGCTGCAGCTGAAGGGCCTTTAGAGCTGCACTGAGTTGCTCAGGACTGTCTGATTGAATTTGGCTGGAGAGATGCTCCAGACAATTTTCTGAAAAAGCCCAAACCCAATTTATTTGTTTTTCTTAAGCATTTATTGCCTTCATTTGGGCCCATGCTCTCAGCAGCCTTGCAGACAAACACCAGGTTTGGAAACAGCTTGTTGGCTATTTTTGCAAGCTGGGTCATGGCAATCCCAGGCACACCTACAGTTTGGGAGGGGAAGTAATTGAGACCAGCAATGAGGAGGAACACTGGGGGCATGATGGTGGATGAGAAACTCACCGTGAGCTGCAGTGTGTGATTGCATCCCTGAAAGACAATCAGATCAGGCTGCATCAATAGGGGTGTGGCAGCAGGTCAAGGGAGATGATTCTCCCTCTCTACTCTGCTCTCATGAGACCACACAGGGAACACTACTCACAGTTCTGGTGCCCTCAACATAAAAAAGACATGGAACTGTTGGAGCAAGTCCAGAGGAGGCCACAAAGTTGATAAGAGAACTGGAGCATCTCCCCTGTGAAGACAGGCTGAGGGAGTTGGGGCTGTTCAGCCTGGAGAAGAGAAGGTTGTGTGAAGACCTCATAGCAGCCTATCAGTATCTAAAGGGGCTCCAGGGGAGCCAGAGAGGGACTCTGTGTTAAGGACTGCAGTGACAGGACAAGAAGTAACAGGTTCAAGTTGAAGGAGGGGAAATTTAGGCTACATATTAGGAAGGAGTTTTTTCCTGTGAGGGTGGTGAGACAGTGGCACAGGTTGCCCAGGGAAGTAGTGGCTGCCCCAACCCTGGCAGTGTTCAAAGCCAGGCTGGATGAGGCCTTGAGCAACCTGGTCTAGTGGGGAGGTGTCCCTGCCCATGTCTGGGGGTTGGGACTGTCTGATATGTAAGGTCCATTCAACCCCTGAAATTGTGTGATTCTATGGAGTTGCTGTTGAAGCAGGGAGCCCCTGAAAACTGGGTCCTACACCAGTTTTATTGCTGACGCTCTATGACTGTAGGGAATTGGGAATGCGAGGGCAAAACTAAAGACAATTGATGCAGTTTAGGCTTTTATGTATAAAGACATTATATTAGGGGGGCAATAGAATTGGTAGGTGTCAGTCTTAGGGCACATCTGCAATATTACATGAAATCCTGGGAATAACATTGTTGCAAAAATATTGACAAACTGTTGGGAAGGTGAGAGGAGCAGCAAAGCAATCAGAGTAGAAGGGACCAAATGATGAGGAAGGATTAAAAAAAAGCTAAGTGCCATATCTATGACTTTGCTAGAGGATGATTGATGGGAAACACAGACAAGTTTGAAGGGAGCCTGAATTAAAAAAAAGAAAAGAGTGAGAAAATAGTTAGGACAGTACAAAAAGGTATAAGTAAGAATGATGGGGTGAAATTAAGCAAGAGAAAATTTAAGGTGAATCTTAGGAAAAAATCATTACTGAAATATATTAGGCTGCTGAGCAGTTGTCCATGGGGAGCAGTGCAAACTGCTGCCTGTAGATTGTTTAGCCTGGGCAAAATGTTGTCAGACATGCAGCTGAGGAAGCTCCTGAAGCAGGAAACTGAAGCATACACCTTTATCAGTGGTTTTATTGTTTCATGTGTATAGTTTGCAGGTATAATTTGGTGCATCAAAGCATCTTTGACCACTCATCCCTGTTGAAATGGTGGAAGTGAGATGCATGGATATCTAATGCAGACTTTGGTTTGAAGGGCTTGATCCCCATTGTGGGTGAGGATGAGAATAGCAAGATACGTTTTAACAGATAGTGCACCACCACAACCAGCCCTGAGCAGGCTGGAGGAGCCCTGTGAGGGATGCAGGACATGCTCTGCTGTGTTGTGCTCTGCTGTGGCAGTGGTGCCCATCAAGGCACTGCCACAGCTCACCTGGGCAGCCAGGGCCAGTTGGAGGAATGGCTCACTTGCCAGCCTCTCCAGCCCACAAGTACAGTGCCCTGGGGATGAATGTCTTTTGCTTTGGAGATAGAAAGGCTTCCCAGGAAACAACCTTTTTTTTTTCTTTTTTTCTCAGCTAGACAGAAGGAAAACTTTCCTCCTCAGGTATGTGAAATGGTGGTGTCTCTCTTTGTGAAAGCTCAGTGTCCATTTGTGCTTACCTGGCATCTGAGAACCTGTCTCCCTAAAACCATTCCTGGGGGAGGGATTCAGGTAGCATCTTGTTCACCAGAGCAGCTTGTAACTGAAGGAGGGGTTTGAGTGTGGAAACTTTGGACTTCCTGGCGAGAAACTCCTCAGGTTTGTACAGAACTTAGATGTTTTTGGGCTGCAGAGTAGCAAGAATAAATCCAAATACCCCATGGGCCAGACACCTGCTGGGATCAGTGATACTTGAGTTTCATGCTCTGCTTTGGTGTCGTCTTTGAGAAAGCATGTTACTGCATCCTCCTTTTGCATTTCATGCATGACTTGCATTTTCTGGGTCTGTTGCAAGCTTTGGATGTAAACATAGGAAAAACTTGTTTGTGGATCCCAATATGCAATTGGGAGGGACAGACTGTAAGTTTGTCAAGATTTTCAGGACCTGCCTGGAAACAGAACTTTTACAGACATCTCAAAAATTGGTGTTGAAAAATGGAAGGCAGCTGTGGTTTGCTTTTTTTTTTGGACTTGGTGATCTCAGAGGTCTTTTTCAACCTGATTGATTCTGGGATTTTGGGTGGCTTTGGAGATGGCAGTCTGAGGACTTCCGTTTTCAGTAAAGGTGGGATAAGCAAGTACTTGAGTAAGAACAAAGTCACCAGGGTCTGGGTGGTCAGAGGTCCTGCTGGTGATGAGATGGCATATTTCTTTGTCATGTGGGGCTTCTGCAGCACTCACTTTGCATTTCTTTAGGTGAAAATAGGAAATCAGTCTTGAAGGGAGGAAGCCTGACCATTTACCTCCTTTCCTCAGTTAGCAATTTTGCTCCATAATATTTCTTATAGTTTTCAGAGTTCTGGCTCTTCTTTATAACCATTTGAAAGAGTTCTGTGGTATTTTTTCCTCTATTGCTGCCCTTTGCCTTTTATTCTGTATATTCACTACTCCCTATCTAAAGAAATTCTGGCTAAATTCCTTGAGGGTCTGACCCTTCTCTTAACTTTAGTTTATGCTCCCTTGTTCTTCTGTTTGACATAAGCTCAAACAGCCTTGTAAAATCTCATTTCTGTTCCCTTCAGGATTGTGTATTCCTCTATGAAATATTTTCCCCACCCTCCTCTACCCTGCCTCTTCCTAGAAAAGTGCTTCTATTTTGGTAACTGTTTTGTGCAATTAATTGTTAGAGTTCTGGATTCTTTTGTCACTTTCTCCATTACTGTCTCCATTACATGCTATTGTTCTGCACTGAGTTTTAGTTATAAAATAAGCTCAACAAACTGTAGGCTGTTTGCATCACAGTTTCTTTTCAGAAAGGTGTATTCTGGTCTAGGTTTGTTGCTGTTTAGAAGATGT
>NW_008652091.1:169373-175037 GCF_000695815.1 Acanthisitta chloris | reverse complement strand
AAAGCTTTGTATGCTTAATTTAGTAAATGATCTTATACAAAATCCAGATTTACAAAAACCATATGTGGAAATGGGAAATTCACTTTTGTAAAGCCTATTTGACTCTGTTTCCATTTGGAAAGGATTATAATTTTGAGCCCATGCTTTAGACTGGTACTGCAAACTGCCCTACTGTCTATAATATAATACAAATGACAATAAAGGTCTGTTTTAAAAATAAACAGTGCTAAGTAGAACACTGGTGAAGCCAGATAAACACTCTGCTGCAGATAGCATAAAATGGAGAGAAATTTGGCAAGAAGAAAGTTGATTGAAGAAGGGAATGAAAATTCACAGTGAAAAGTGTTTGCTAGTCATACCAGGGAGATGGAGGCTCCTGCAATGCGTGTCTCAAACAGCTCATGCTGCTTTTTAGAACACATTTTTCCAGTTTCTTTTCCCTGGAGTGTGCCACTAGCTTCAGTCTTCCATTAACTTCCTTGGTAACTTCTTAAAAGAACTCTCTAGAGATGAGCACGTCTCTGGAGAACCAAATACCAGCTTGATGAAATTGAACAAATGAGTGATTTTACTGTGAAGCAATTTTTCTTTTTTTCTTTTTTCTTTTTTTTTTACTTTGACTTCAGTCACAGAATAGAAAATCTGCTATCCTATGTTTTATGAAGTATGGGACAGGTATCAATGTGAACATCTCATGATTAATTTACGTGGCGCACTGACCAGGAATTGAAAGAAACAAATTATAACCTCTATCAGCTTTAACATTTGTAATGGATATTATTTCTAAAATGGGAACTTTTATCCTGTAATTCTGACTGTGAACTTTACATTTCCTGGCCTATTAGCTGTCTACAGAAGTTTCTCAAAGTGAAATGCAAAATTCAACCCAGGTTTTCCCCAGACATGAATATTTCCAGGATTAAACTTTACGAATAACGTAGCTCACATCTTAAACGATTATTTCCCTTTATCCAAAGAAAGTACAACGGAAGACAGAACAAAACCACCTTATCTTTTCAAGCAATATTTTCCAAGTATTGTACAGTATTTTCTGGGCAACATTGTCAATTTACAGATTCCTACAATATTTAGTTGAGAGTTAAAAAAATAATCATTATCTTCTAAAATGTATCACAGCATTTTTTCTCTTGAGCCAGTTTATGGGTTCCAGGGTTCCTGCTGGCACCAGTCAAACATAGTTTTCTGAAAAGATAATGATACTTTAGAGTGATTTGGCCTCAGGAAAGCTTTGCCTGAGCCAGCTCCGTGGCAGTTAGCTTAGTGCATTTCTGGACTCACTCCTAGCAAAAGCACGTGCTCTGTTCGAGGAGTAAAAGTGTATGTATCTGGTCTTTGTGGCTGGTTGAAATGAGCATTGGTCCTCCAGCTAACTGGTGGGAGCAGGTTTGTTTTATTGCTCAAGGCTAGGGCTTTCCCTGTGGCATTCCACACGGAGCACATTGTGCTACAGCCCCTACCTCACAGACTTCACAGAGCCAGTGCCTCCAGTGTGCACCTGACCTCGTGTGCTTCCATGCTGCTGTTTGGGTGCTGTGGTGCTCCTGCTCACCACCTGCTCCATCAGTTGTTCAGGATTTGATATGTCTCTCCAAAACACATATCTCTCTCTATATATATACAGATGCACATATATATGGATATCTATCTGGCCCGTTCAGGACTCCTCAGGACCTGTGAGCACAGAGATTGTGTGTCCAGCTGCAATCAGGACTCAGCTGAGAAAATTTCCCAGCAGTGGTCCCAGGTTTAGGCAAGATCCCAGGAGATCACAGCCAAGGTCCCTTGCACTCTCCAGATCCCAAGTTATAACAAATGACGCCAGATGGCCAAATACTGCAAAAGCTGTTTTGCTTCCAGACTCTTGTTTTTATGGTATACTGTCATGATGTGAGGATATGTTAGGATGTCAGGCAGCATAGGGCCTGCCAAAAAAGCAATGGAGGACTGTTCTGGGTAGAGGGAACAAAACCTGGCTCAGATTGTGTTCATATCCTCTATCAGTAAAGCTCTCTTTACCTGTGAGGTGTTACATAACAGAGCAAGAGAAAATGAACGTACGATGATCAAAGATTGCCTTTAACAGACTTTCCAAATCAGTTGATTCCAAAATTGTTGAGTTGGGAATGGTGGTGGTCTCTGAGGTGGTGGTCATATTCTGGAGCATAAGGCACTTTCCTCTCTTTACTTCTCTATGTAAGAAATAGACATTCAAGCAGACTTTGCAATTAGTAAGATACAAGGTAAACTGATACCATTTATAGCTGAGTATGTGTTCCATTTCATATGAAGGCAGTTTGCATGACCAAGAAACTCTCCCTACTTTTCATTTATCTTTTTTTAAGAGCAAAGGATTTAGCTTCATTTTACAGCTAGTCAGTACAGGGACAAAAAGCAGTTTGGCATTCAGTAGAAACCATTTGGTTTAGGAAGAAAAGGTAAATCCCCCTGTCTCCAAAGAAAATTAGCTCTGTGTAAGCCATCCATGGGGGACAAGGAGATTTTTCTTTGCAAATATCAGGATGATCAATGCTGTTACGTTGCTGTCCATTTTTTCAGGAAAGATAATATTTATTATTTTTTATTCACATACAGAAATCAGAAGCATATTATGCAGCATCAGATCTGAAAGCTTTCCCATAAAGATAGCCCCAAGGCTGAGTGGGTTGGGTTTTGCTTTGCTATCTGAAAATCATTTGGTACGTGGAGATTTCCAACAAAGTTGGTTACTTAGCCATTATGAGTGTGCATTGCCAGCTTCATGCTGGATGGCTGCAGCAAATATCCTCCTCTTGATGGGATGGCAGACAGCTTCTTGCTGCATGGTGCAAAAACTGCCATTGGTTTTATTGTTTAATGAAGGCAAAATTTAGTCTTGGGTTAAGGAGTTAACATGATAATAGTGACTGGCCACCAGTATGCTATCAAAGCCATACAGAAAAGATAGACTTAGCACATGTTTCCAAAATCCTCTAGGCCCTTTTGGCACTTCAAAGAAAACAGATGCAAATAATGATGGCTTTCATATAGGGCTCTGCTTTTGTATTGCAATGGGATTTAGTGTTTTTATAGTGTATACACCACATTAGAGTCCTCTGTGTTCCACAATAATAATTTTCATCTTTATCACTGTGCAGCTATCACATAGTCTAGAAGCTTAGCTGAGCTCTTTCAATAGGTTATATTTTATTGACAATCAAGCCCCAAATCTTGGTGTTGTGGCAGAAGCTGCTCTTAGCCTTGCAGTTTATTGGGCAATATTCAAGTTGTTCATACAGCTCCATAGATATTCTGGGTATTTTACAGACAGATATAACTCCAGTCTCTGCCCCAAGGAATTTGCATTCAAAATGCAAGGTGGCACAGGAGTAGAAGAGAAAGCAGATGATGTCTGGGAGGAAGACTGAGAGTAAATCATCAACCTGTAGAGCAACATTAGTGCCAGCATTCTGAATACTGAAGTCACCAAAAAAAG
This sequence comes from Acanthisitta chloris, assembly GCF_000695815.1. Lineage (NCBI taxonomy): Eukaryota > Metazoa > Chordata > Aves > Passeriformes > Acanthisittidae > Acanthisitta > Acanthisitta chloris. Next base: position 171,544 of record NW_008652091.1, on the reverse strand, counting down.
CTGCTCCTTTTGTAGATTGTGTTCTTTTCTCATTAAATATTCAGTTTTACAGTGATGTTAATGTGCAACCACTATGAGACCATGTAGGTAGCAGTTGCTAGAGGTCTGAAGTCACAGGTCAGTGTACTAACCCCAGCAGGCTGCACCAGCCAAACAGCCACGGGGTACCAAGCACAAGGCAGCAACATTACCCTGAGCATACTGCTGCCACATTGCTTCTATGCAGGAGGATTCATTTTAGGACATGATGCCTAATCTTCCAGTCAGCACACTGTACAAAAGAGTTTTCTCTTTGTCACCAACCAATTTTAAGGGTACAGTGCAGCACAGTAGGGCTGTAATCTTGTTTATTCTTTGCAGGCACTACATGGCTCTCTAAAAGCCTCAGAGATCATCACCCCCTTGTTATCATAGCAGGTATGTGCCTTGTAATCTTGCTGTACTAATTGTTGAGAAAATGTGCTTGGTAGTCTACACCAGCAGAATCCCAATTGCCAAGGTAATTAATAGTGTTACAGACTTCAAGGCCATAATGCTCATCAGTTATTAATTAGCAATTCATTTTGCTGAATAAATAATACTTATGATTGATGATGGAACTTGTAATTGGGCACTAGTAGTGTTCCTCAAGGGAACAGCTTATCTGCCAGTATTAACTATGACAGTAACAGCTCAGAAACCCAAGATCATTTAAGAAAATCTACTCTAAACAACTTTGACACAATCAAGGCATTTACATTCAATGTTGGAAATGTAGAGATTAAGCACTGGAGACTTGCCTATGGCAACCAAATGCTACTATTTTGGTCTATTTTGCTTGCATTTTGCCTCACTTTTAAGCATTGCCTCCTTACAAGGAAATGTCCTATATAATTTTATGGCATGCATTACATTGTCTTTATGAGTTTTCATATACATTCTTCACAAATTTAGAGGACAGTATAATAAAGGAAATACTTCTCCAAGCACAATAACTAATTTAAAAGAAATTTGCTCAGATTAAATCTGTTTCAGATTAGTAGATTGTGGAAAATCGCTTTTATTTTATATTAGTTGTCACTACCTTTTGACATAAATAAAATTGAACTTAGCTATCCACCCCCATAATGGAGAGAAGCTGGTAAATAAAGCAAATAAACTGTTAGTTTTAACTGGTTAGTCAACAAAGACAAGTATGGGAGGTCAGCTGCTGACCAGATGCTGCCTTCAATTAATATTCCAACCCTAAAAGACATTTATCGTTCAGTTTAGAAGGCAGAGCAGCTGAGTCATAAAAGCAGCCCACAAAAGATATTTTAAAGCATTTATAATGACTAAATTGCTTGAAATAAATTAGCCCTGAAAATAAACATATTTTGTACAGCCTATGTAAACCAAATTTCTTCTCCCTGTAAATTGCTTGGACTAAGTGGGAGTTCGTGTTTGACAAGAGCATACATTTGCTTCATTACTATATGCAGGTTATTTTTTTCCCTTTGAAAAGGGTTAATAAACTATAAGATATCATTGCTAACTAAATGAGTCCTGCACCCTTGTAAGGGAAGAAGACACTGCAGAAGAACAAGTGAAAAAGAAATGCAGAGCCTGTGTTGTAATGCTAACAGGCAATTAACAAACTCATGGGTGTTAATTATCTTCATACTGTATCATGTTCAATTAGCTCAGCCCCTGCAACAAAGGCAACCATGAGCAATTGCTTTGATAGGCGTACAGTACTTCATTTGTAGTTAATCGGTTTAAGCCTTGCAGTTGCTAGGCTACACCAGTCTCCAGAGGTAAAAAGCTGCACAGATGCACTATGTTTAAATGACTACAGAGAACTGTTTAAACTCAAACCATGTATAACTCTTTATTGATTTTTCACAGAAGATCTCAGCTCTGATGATAAGGTTTTGATATATTTTCCTGCTATAGCCGGTTCCTTGGAGTATTGCAGAAAAAATCTGTCAATATGCTTCTATTATGATCTCTTGATCTGTGGCTATAAAAACCTTTAGCTGCAGCCCTTATTATAAAATAATGGAAGAAGTGATATTTGATTTTTCCCTTTTTTTTCCAACCCCCACTCTATAATACATGGAGATTTTTTTTTTTCAGTACCTCTAGAACAAAATTAAAGTATGTTCCTTCTGTGTTTTTCTGTTGGAATAATACAGAAGAATTTCTATCAC